>NC_061500.1:8772953-9072953 GCF_022539355.2 Hippoglossus stenolepis
TTAAAGTAAAACTCCAGCTGGACAACAAATTGTTACATTCACCATCTCCTCACACACAAGATATGTTACCATTACCTCTGCAAACATAAGGGAACTAAGGCAAATATCTTGTAATATTAACATACCCTTTTTAAATCGGTCTCCTCTCTTTCCGAATATTCAGTTTTCTTTTTACCAACAAGACAAGCAAAACAAGTAGAGTATAGCGCTGACCTCCACCAAGGCCCAACAGGCCCATTGTGAAACCACATTTAAATTCACTATGGATCCAGATTTGTATTTGGATCTGCACCAAATTAAACACAGTCCCCAAAACGTGCACTGTTTTTCCCTCAAGATCCATAAAGTATCCTCTGAAAAACATCCGATCTCGCTATGTTACAGAAAGTGAATATAAAAAAATCCCGGATCCGCCAACTGATACGGATTCAAACCAAATGGGATCTTCACTGACGCATAACCTACAACATTATTACACCACGTTTCATTGTAATCCGTCCGGTAATCTCTCTGACTCTCTCTGACGGTAACAAATATCAAGTGAAAGGACTTTTACCGAACATCTGTTAAACATCAGGCAAACACAAAAGCATCTGACTTCCACTAATGCTGGAAATGACCAAATAAATAATTCACACCGGGAAGATCCTTCATTTAATCTAGGTTGTGTTGTGAATCACATATGTTTATCACAGTCCATTGCAGCTAGAAGCTAATAAATCCTTTTTAAATGTATACTTTTCAGTAATTGTAATTGTGTAACACGATTTACATCCCGGCTGAGAGAAGAGGAGGCCTGAGTCCCAGTGGGGACAGTGAGCAGCAACAGCTGTAATGTTGTTATGGGATCATTACAGGCCATTGCACTCTGGGTTGTGGGAAATTACTGTAAGTCATTAAATATGTGCTGCAGGACTGTTTGTCCCCGAGGTGTTTTACAGCAGCTCCCGCCTGCTCTCTCTGTTTGCTGTTACCTCACATGAACGATGCCCAGTGAAACATGTTAGTTTTAAATGACAGAGTTCATAGTTGAGTTCACTGTTGAAGTTTTGATTTATTTGTTAAATATTGCGTTTAGTTGTTAGTTATTACTGTCGATGTCACGTACATTCTGAACGTAGATCATTACAACAAGCAGCTCCACACAGCTGATGACGTGTGCTTCATAAATAAGTAGGAATCAAACACATTTCTGACTGGGACACGCGCAAAAAGGATTTCAGTATAACTATATTAAATAATATTCCACGTCTTCCTCAAAGTTCATTTCTTATTTACACACAAAGAGGAGGTGACACAGAAATAAAACATAAGATTCAATATTCAGAATCAGTTTCAGAATGAGGCACTTTGTTGTCAAGGTCATAACAAACAATGGTTCTTCTGTTATCTGCTGCGTTATCAGAGTCGCATGCTATGCAGTACATGAGCATTATTCTAACGTGATGAGAGAACGATCGTTGTCAAAGACGGCTGAGGGGTTGGCCCCTGCCCCTTTGATACCTCTCTAATCTCTCAGTTCCCACCAGAGTCGAGATTCACACAGCTACAGTCTCTCTGCACAATCACAGGTGTGTGTTTACCACGTCAGTACCCCGCAGCGTAGGCCCACTTGCGAGGATCCGACTGAGCGTGGAGTCCGTCCTCCTGACGAACCACCGCCTGCACCACAGCTCCTGACGATTTGAGGAACTCTGTCTCGTGGTGCTTTAATGCCAAACCCTTCAGGACGTCCTGTAAAATGACAAAATAGAGCAAAATGTAGGTAAAGAATGTAATAGCATAGATTGGCTAATAGATGAATTAGTTGATTTAGGTTGATGTTTATTTTCATTTGCTAATCGAAGACCAGCTCTTATAAGAAAAAGATAAAAGAGCAGCAAAAACTAATAAAGAATAAAAATGATCTGCTTCACACTTGGGATATGTCTTTTTTTAGGGGCCCAAAGAAGTGTAGAATTGAATTTGGTGTGATTAAGACATGAAATTTGAATAAACAGGCGACCAGCGGTGGCAGGGAGTCTTCGATCACAACAACAGTGACTTTGAATAAACAGGTGAACTGCTCTTTGTGCAGCTTCAGGGTTCTGCAGACTGAGTCCATGAGCTGGTTTTTATTTGCTGCGGCTAAATTCCTGCAGGTCACTTTAACAGCTGCAACCAGCAATAACCACAGGCCACACAAACGGCCCATTCAACACAGGCATGTTTACAACGTGCGCTGCATTTCTTTGAATAATTAAACAAAGAACGGTCTGTGTTTACACATGCTTTTACAACCTGAGTCATGGTTACTGTGCAGGAGGAGCAGCAGGAGTTACCTGTTTACAGGAAGTTTTTATCTTTACCTGAGCAACAATGACAGCTTATCAGAAACTCTGGTACAATATGTGGAATAAAGTTGTAAACTTTACGAGCACTTCTAATGCATCATGAAATTACTCAGTCTTTATTTTTGTCCAGGCCACAAATGACCCCATTACCAAACCGGCGCTGTGATATTTTTCTCCTCGCTCCATTACAGATCCCTGAAGGTAAATATAATGAACAGTGTCCCCGCTGCCAGTTTTTGGTTGAAGGATTGTCCCCACACCACACTGCCCTGCTGTTCATCATATAGATCAGAGCCGTTTGCCGTTCGGCTGCGACACTCACTTTGTCAAAGGCGGGCTCGGCGACAGTGGCGTTGGGACTCAGCTGGTTGTGGAGCCTCGGCTGTGACACAGCTTTTTCCAGATCGTAGTTGAAGAACAGTGTGTTCAGAATCACCTGGAACACAGCAAACACACCAGCCACGGGCAGTTCCTTAACAACACCACCAAGACTGATTGATACTATGATGCTACAGCTTCTTACTGAGGTTTGTGTCTTACCTGAGCGATAGAAGTCGTGATTTTCGTTCCTCCCGAGCCTCCGACCACCATCTTCACCTTGTTGTTTTTATCGAAGAGGATGGTTGGACACATAGACGACATCGGCCTTTTCCCTTTTGAATAGAATTGTAATTTCAGTTCAGTTTGCTTCATCGATGCATATCCTCAGAAATATTTGTTATGGTGTCATTGACCAATTTTCTCTTGATCAATGTCAAAACATCCACATTTAATTGACTTGGTATGAACAATAATATTTTTAAATGTATAACTGAGATGACTGCCGACTGATATCACAGTTTCCTGAGAATCCTCTATTTCATTGTGTGTGTGTGTGTGTGTGTGTGTGTGTGTGTGTGTGTGTGTGTGTGTGTGTGTGTGTGTGTCTTTATCTAACCTGGCCTGATGAAGTTGTTGGGTGAAGGAGGCACTCCAAAGCCGTTTGTGATGAGCGGAGAGCTGAAGTCGTCCATCTCGTTGTTGAGAAGTATCCCCGTTGATCCTGACATGACTTTGGAGCCCAAACTGCAGGAAAACCGAAACCATTAGGACATCAGGGGAGTCAGAGACACACAGTAAGTAATGGTGATGAACAATATTTATCAAGTCCAGTGAGGACATCGTACAAGTGGTTGATGGTGCTGGTGGCCGCCACAGCGCTTCCATCTTCTGCCACCACGGACATGTGCGAGGTCCCGTGGTTGTCAGGCACGTAAAACTCCGGCTCATAGTAATTAATGGGATGTGTGGTATCGTCTGTGATCCTTGCACGCAGCTCGTTGGCATAGAAACTTGAAGTCATATTCTGGATGTGCTTTGGGGACGATAGCGGGACATAAAAATGGATTGAAATTTTACTATTGAATAAACAGCAAATATGTTGGGTTGAGATTACATTTTTTTATTGCCATATGAAAGTTTTTACATATGGCACATTGTAAAAATGCAAGCAGCAACTCCATAAGCATATTAACATACAGACAACACAAATTAATCCTAAGAAATTTGACCCTGTATCTTATCACTCTTTCACTGGCTCTATTGTGTGATTCACTTCCATCCCCTTAAAGGAGTTGTAAGTCGTGTCCTTACACCGGTGATGTTGAGAAACTTCTGATCCCCGAGCAACGTCCTCTTTGCATAAGCAAAGCGAAAGGCCTCCACGATGCGATGGTACGTGAGGATCTTATTCCCAGTGCTTCCCATACTGTCCGAGGTGAAGTTGTACCCTGTGGAAAATACAACTGTCATCAGTAACTCGATTTAAAACCACAGCCTCATTCATCTGTCTTCATTCCAATGGCTGCTCAGGTAGAAGGAGACAGTGCTAAAACAGTCTAGACCCAGAATGCCGCCGTGTTTTTATTTAGTCTAAACGCTGCTGTGACGTGAGTATTAGCCTGAGCTGACAGGCACAGAGGAGGGAAGTGGAGGAAAGCCTCTGGGAAACAGCTGAGGTTTGGTTTGACGGGTCTCAGCTGTCGGACGGAGACGGGAGTCGCGGTGAGCTGCATGAAAGTTTTGGGCAGTCTCTGAAATGTGTGCGGGAAGCCTCCACCACTCAACTGTGTCCAATTAGAGGCAAATTGTTGAGATTAGTGTTGTATGAAGCGGGGGGCACAGTAAGTAGGTGGCCAGTCAGAGGAGATCGAGGGAAGGTTCAGGGGGATTAAACTCTTTAAAAGGAAGTTTCTCATTTAATCCCCAGAGGCAGACGCCGTCACTGGAAAGAGACGGTGTCCTCAACACGGGGAGTTTGGGTTTTCTGTTTCAAATTTAGAAGGAGGACGTGAAATCAGGCCGACGGAAATAACACATGATTACATGATGATAGAAGGAAAGGTAGCGAGGTAGTTATGGTTTAGGAGGCACCATCTGACTGTTTCAGGCAGCGTTACCAGATGGATGATTGTATTTGAATGAAAATCTTGCCCTCTGTACAATGTACGATCAAAATATATTACACTTAAAATAGTTTGCTTTACACAACAGAACAACGACAGGTGTTATTTGTATGAGGCAAGAATAAACTAGTTATATTTTCTCATTTGTTCTTCGGAAGTCGAGTGGAATATTGAAAAACTACATTAGTTGGCACAAACATAACTTTTGGGAGGTAAAATTTGTCGCCAACAATTTGAACATTAGCCTATGTGAGGATAAAAACTACTCTTATTGTTTACAGCTTAAATTATATTGATGCAGTCATGTGACGGTATGGTTCAAGGTGCTCTTAGGTAACCTGAGGCCGACTGAGCTCTTTATTTTAAGGGCAGCTCAGCCTGCTGCTCACAGAGGAGTCCTTTCTGCGACAGTGACTCGCGAAGTGAAGGCAGCTCCCGTTAAAGCTCGCTCTCTTCCCACTCGGGGTGTTTTTGGACAACACATCAAGGCTTACCATTCAGGATGTTTAATATCAGCGAGAGCACAGGGCCGCTCGCGGGGGCATTTGGAACAGCCATTTTGTACTCCCCCACATCCACACTTAACGGATCCTCATCCAAGACAGCCTTATAATCCCTCAGATCCTCCATTGTGATGATACCGCCTAAACACAGATCGACAAACACTGGGAATGCACACTTGGACAGAGCTGGATACACAAATCCTCCCTATACCATGGAAATTAGAGGAGCATGTTAAATACTATATCACATATCCTGAAGTCCTTTCGGCGTATGACTCTTCGTGATAACAGCAGTCGCAATAATGATGACAGCTATAATGTATTTTTGCTCCGTGGGTACAGACACATGACCTAATCTGCACAAATTTTAAGAAAGATTATGAAGATGCAACTTCTTCACCATTAATCACAAAGCTGGAAACTTGCTATTGCTGTTATTTGCAGTTGGCAGGTTCATTTTAAGAGTTTGAAATCAATTCAGTTAATCGTATGCTGCATTACATAATGTGACCTGAAAAACAAAGAAAAGCTGCTTTCTCTATGAGTAATATGTGTTTATCTATTTCTCTAATTTGAATAAAAGTACAGTTAGGATAAGATGACATGAAGTCTGGCTATTTGAACAAAATCAAAGAGGTTTCTTGAGACAGTCAAAAAATAAATTACCTTTGGTTTGAATATCAGTGACAAGGTTCTGAGCCAGTGTTCCCTGGTAGAAAGCATCCGGACCCTCCTCAGCTATCCTCTTATAGGTTTGAGCAAGCTTGGTAAATTTAATGGTTTCGTTTTCTTTCAGGACTTCACCCTCTTTCCCACAAAACACTTCACTGAAAGAGAGGAAAGGATAACTTAAAGACGGTGATGAAGAAGTGAATGATTTTATACTTTGACCTGACGTCTCTCACCACAGAGCTGTGTCATCGATGATCGTTTGCTTGTTTTTGGACAGAGCAGAGGCGAGTGCCCTGCCCAGAGGAAAACCGTTTTCTGCAAGACCAATGCTCGGCTGGAACAAGTCTTTCCACGGCAGTTTACCATGCCGCCTGTGTGCCATCTCGTAACCTCGAATCTCCCCTGGTACAGCAATAGACAACACTCCTGCCAAACATGGGAAAACAAGGGAACAGGTCCTTGTATTATTGGCTCGTAACTTATTCCAACATCAGTTTAGGGCACTTGTGCAAATATTTTTTATCCCTACTTTCCCTGAGCTAGCTGTGTAGACTCAATTGAGACTACACAGACAAACACTAATCCGTCATTGTCTGTCCCTATCACAAGGCCATCTTATGTCACAATAGCTTTCCTTGGCTCATTTCCATGTCTGATAGCAAAGGTTAAACATTACCTCTCTGAGCTGAATCTGTACTGTTTCCAAACATGTCCTCTGTTGCATTGCGTGGTGCCGTCTCCCTGGCATCGATGGTCTCAACTTTACCTGTTTATAAGTGACAAAGGAGGAAAAGCCATGACGGGATCCAGGTTATAAGGGAGGTATGTGGGTTTGTTGTGCGAGTGGGAAAGCAAACAACAGAAGATTTCATTGCATACCAGTTGTTGCATTGTAGATTGTGAAGAAAAGTCCTCCTCCGATGCCCATACTGTGAGCGTTCATGAGTCCAACACAGAGTAAAGCAGCTATGGAGGCATCTACTGCAGAGCCTCCTTTCAGCAGGATATCTCTGTGGTAAAAAAAAATATATTTCAACACACAGGAGAGATAAGCTGGAGGATTAGAGTAAACATCTTAAGATCCTGTGCAGGTGAAGCATACAATCAACACATTAAAATAAAGCAGGTTCACTTGGATTACTGTACATGCATGAGTGTATCTGTTTATGTTGTGTGTCTGAATGCACGAACAAATCTGTTTACAAAATCTCTCACCTGCCGACCTCTGAACACGGCCCAGCATCTGCTGCCACAGCTGCCTTCGAGTACACAGTCAGAACTGGGAGCTTCTTTCTCCCCACGGTGAAGAAGACGCCCACAAAGGTGGCAACGGCCGCCAACAGCACTATCGCCAGGGCCGCAAATATTGTCTTCTTGACCATTTTAACAGCTAAGGAGGGAATACAAAATGTATTGAATGTCTGTTAAGAGAAAAGCGTATAATTTGAATCTGAAATGTATAAAAATAAACTGCACTTTGGGAAATTAGAAACAAGTAAAGCCCACTGTAAACTCATCGGCAAGAATTGCACATCGCATGTCATGTGACCAGAACGTCACTCGGTAGAGCGCACACCTCCGCCGAGGCCCAACACTCACACATTCAATGATATCAGTTCCCTAAATGAGCCACATTGTTTTTAATCATAAATCCATGAATTTTTTACTGTTTTAATAGAAAGTTACAAAAATCTCCATTCCAATCTCGAAAAGAAAATTCAGATACTTCATCTTAACTTACACATTGAAATACGTAGAAACACTTAAACTTAAATGAATTCAGCCTGTCAACAAACATATCATGCTACAGACCAAACATCCCGAAAGAATAAACATCGCAAACACATAAGACTCGAGATTACCTCATGTCAAAGATTATATGGAGTTGATTTTCTAAATGTCCAAATAAAAGTAGAGGTTAAATAGAACGGTTAAAAAATATATATTCTACCGTTTCACACAGAAATTACCTGCTGTAAACAAAACTACTGCACTGTTTCGAAATGTACATTTAAAATAATAGAGCAAACATAAATAACATGACTCATTTATACCGATTTCCCGGTGGCCAATAAGCCTCTAAATGATTGTGCCAACATCCTGTGGTAGCTGTGAAGTGATCCGGCTACGAGGCTGTGGGCTGTGTGTCGTCCTGGCTCTACTTTCTGCTGCCAATAAGACACAAAGAGAAAAAGCCGCCTGGAGTATTTTAGCCTAATAATACCTCCAAACCCTAAAGCCTACTGTCATGCAGATTCCGTGTCTGTCAAAGGAATGAAACCAGATTATGTAACAGGCAAGTGAAATGACTTGAAACACCAGAGATTCTGTTGCATGTTACAGCGCACAAGCCATTTATGTAAAAATCGCTGGAGCCTGCCTTCACATCTTTTACTGCGACAAAAGAGACACCGATTAAAACCTGTAAAAGTGCCCGACACAAATTCTTATATCTGATAATTTTGTGATTCAGATCGAATATTCCTCAGAAATTGCAGCTCCTGAATCGCTGAGACGAACGATGTTCTTTCTTACCTCGATTCCTCTCGGCAGGCCTCAGCAACTGGCTGCTCCCTGTGAGCGTTTGCCACGATGTGCAGCAGTTGATAGGTAATAGGGCTTCCGTGGTGCTCCATATGTAACTACTACAAAGTCATTAAACTTTAACCCACCCCGCCATAAAAGCCTAACCTGTGAGGGATAGCAAACGCACACGCAAACAGAAGCGACAACTTGAGAAGACATTTTGAGCTATCATTCAAATAATTAGTCATCTGTACTCAATCTTCGCATAGCGGGGCAATTCCATGACCTTGGAACTGAGTGTAAACAACAAATCCGCTGGATGAATGGTTCATTATCTGCAGTGACACTTAAACGTATCCGTGTCAACATTAACTAGCTGTAGCTTCACTTTGCTGGTGGTTCATTTCAAATAGATGACATATGACTGGAGGTAGTCAGCAGAAAATGATAAAGCAGGGCCCCTGTTTCACATACTCCTTCGATGCAACGCAGCCCCGTAGAACAAACTGTTTTTTGTGCGCAACTGCTGGCAAAACCTCTGATATTGAAAGTTTGAAATAAAGAGCCTCCTCACCGGGAAAATGAAGGCTTTCAGGGCTGCAGGGAGAGGATCACATCTGCCACGAGGGGAGGGAAGAAGAGCAAGCTGCAGGGGGAACAGTGTGAAGGGGCGCAGCGCTGGACGAGCAGGGTCAGTTAAATAAGCAGGCAGGCCAATAGGTGGAGGGCAACGGGGACAGTGCCTGGAGTGACTTTCTCAACTCTGACATATTAGAATTATCACAGGTAAAAGAAATTATTTTGACTTGGAGGAAAAAACTCAAAGTGCTCAAAACTCTGATTTGTTTAAGTTCCACACGCCCTTGAATGTGTCTCCTTATCCAATTGTTATGTTATGGGTCATAGGTTAGCAGCATTTTTTTCTTTGAAGAAAAAACTGAATCTTCTCATTTCTGAAACGAAATAAAATGTTATTGTGCCATGTTGGCTTTAAATGGCTCGGGAATACTGGCAACACTTATAATTGACACTGATAGCGCCATCTTAGGGGTCGCCAAACAAATGCCGCCTCTTTTTCATTCATGTTGTCCTTGCGTCGGACAGTGAGCTCCAGCTGCGATAACACTAACAGTTGTGTTTTCACAGCTGCAGCCCTTCAACTGCACTAAATATCTGTGGAGAGTCACAAAGCTCCGATGCAAACAGAAACACATGCAGCAGTGTGCCGCGGCCCCGTGTTGGATAATAAGCGCACACATCCGAGCCGCTCCAGCCTCAACCATCACAGGGGTTTTTTTGGTGAAGTGACAAGTTGATGGCTAAATGTTTTAAGCAAAAATAAATTTAGCAAAGCGTTAGTTCAGGCTGGTGGTTTATTTCAGCTGTTGCCTCAAATAGCTATTGGCACAAGTTGTATTGGCCTTATGCCATGTTATTGTAGTCCAACTGAAACTGTTACTTAGTGTTAAATTATTGGGTTAGGTTTTATTTATTCTGTGATTTTCTTGCGTGAATTTGTTTCGAGTTTTCCATTCATTTCTATTTCCATTGTGGCAGAATTGTGTTTTGCGCTATTGATTACTCGGCTTTATCAGCCAATAACAAGTAGAGGGTCACTATAAATACTAGTAGCGGTCTTCTGAGCTCGGCCCTGATGCTGGCGGCACACCGGAGGATTCACCATGAGTGAGTGTTTGTGTTGATGACATTTCTACCACGTCACAGACGCAAATGAACTAAATGAATACAAACATCTCGGGACAAAACAGCGGTGTCATACACGTAGAAAAAACACAGACGAAGATGTCAAGAGAGCTTTTGGTGATAAGTGCTGACCCCAGTGTGCTGTGTTCTCTGCAGCACAATTAATACATTAGGTCCTGCCTGCCAGCTACTTTTAGAATACAAAGAATAGATGACAAGCTTGATGATACATGACACACTCATCTGTGCTACAGTGGTGCTACAAAACCAAGGAAACACTGGTCTATAAATCACTTTCTGTGCTGGAGGGAGGTTTGTGAGACCACGGAGACACCGAGACAGAGAAGGATGAGTCAGGCCTGACGCTGTACAGAGGAGGACCACGTCACCCAGAACAACCAGGGCTATGATTCACCTCGAGTTTAAATTATTGTAAACTCATAAACCACAGAGTTAAAACTGGTGTCCCTCCTGTACTGAGAGCAGCCAAGGAGTTAAAACTAGAGACCATGAAAACTTATTTTTCCCCCCAGTGTAGTACAGCTGCTCCTGGAGCGTGATTCTGGCTGCCGACCCTGATACATCCTGCACCAAAACATCCAAGTTCACTGCATCTGTCCAGAGACAATAGGAAAGGTCAAATATATTGTGTGCGATATACACAGTGGCAGCTCACAGTCTGTTTCTTAAAAATTCTTGAATGTCCTCTTGTGCCTGCAGTCAGCAATCACAGCCAGCTTTCCAGTGAACCACCTCACATCACTTTTCAGGCCTTGCTGGATGCGTTTCTCTTCAGCGGCTCCAGAACAGCAGCACCTGCTTTCTGCCATTAGCGATAATGATGCTGTCAACTTTATGCAGAGTGGGACGAATACAATCCTTCCCATGGGGTTGCTTGAAGAAAGCTGGCGCTCCGTGCAGCCCAAAAGGAGACAGGCTAAATTGGTAGAAACATTGTTGTGATGAGAGTGCAGTTTTGTCCTCAGACCAAGAAACCACGCTCAAATCCAGATTGAGGAAAAAAGCACCGGCCCTGAGCAAGAGAGAGCCAATTAAATCCCTAAATCCAGACAGACAGTGCCAGTGAGAGCCATTAGACTTTACTACAAGCATGACAGGGAAACGCAAGGTGCTGAGGGATGACTCTATTACTCTATCCTCCAGCATAGAGCCCACTATTGTTTCCATGGCTTTGCCTTTAGTCTGGGAGATCATGGCGGGGATTTCATCTGTTTGGTGATGTATTATACATGTTGTCTTTTGTTATTCATGAATGAATTATCAATAGGTAACAATATTGCAATGCCCATGTAACAATTGGAGTTAATACTGGAAGAAGTAGAAGGGGAAATCTTTCCATATTTCTGAGTGATATAATATCTTATATAACATATTTAGCAACATGTTAAACGTATTATCTACCACCTCGATCTGAAGCTAATGTGAGGCTTCAGTGGTGTGAAGCCGAGCATGCAGGAGGCCAGACATAGTTTAGTCTAAGTATAAATTAGATAGTGTTTTTTAAAGTTCTTGAATCTCATTGTGTCTCCAAGTTTCCTCCTTTTTAGCCCGAGATATTTTTATTCTTTTTGTCCTTTTCAGTTTTGCATCCGTCTCGTGTTACAAACGTCGATCGTATGAAACCTGTTTTAATGTGCATATTAGCACTTGACTAGAAAAACTGTGAACATTTCCCATAAGCTTTAGTCATCCAGGTCATCATGGGATTAGATGTTGTTAGAATGACGACATTTACAGGATTGGAAGTCTTAAAGAGTAACTCAAAACCAGGCGGAAAAAGGTGTGAGACATCATAGTGTGGGATTGCACGTCAATGTCACTGTAGCAGAGTGAGACATTGAAGCACCAGGGCAGCTGCTGCTTTGTTACTCTTTAATGAAATACCACCACACACACGCGAGTCTCTAGATCACACTCTCCGAATACGTTTGACTGTAATCTCATCATAAATGCACAGTCACTATCAGAACAGAATCCTGAACCGGAGAATCAATTTACAACACAGATCCTAACACAAATCAAGAATAATATTTAGTTTATCCATGACAGATACAATTATGCATCAGCAAGTACAACTTAATTCTAATGTAAATTGTGGAGATGTGAAGCCCCACACTGTAAAACCTGACAAGTTAGGTCAACTCAAACTGTTTGCTGAAACTGATTGCCTTGTACCATTTAAGTTTATTAACTCAAACAATTTAAAATCTACAAATTATTTGATTTAAGCAAAAGTAACTCAAATATTTATTGATGAGGCAACTTGGGTAAATAAAGTTAATATTGCCAATCCCTATAAGTTACCTGAACTTAAGTCTATTTAGTATTCTATAGTCATATGCAGTATTTACCCAAACTTATTTACAATGTGTTGACAGAATGTTAGTGAATTAAGTAAGACTAACTTAAATGAACCTTCTTTATACAAATGTTACCACTTAAGTTAAATTGACTTAGTTGTCTTCCATTTAAGAAAAGTATTACATTGTAGTTGTGATAACTTAAAACTTTATTATGGCTACTCAGTTCATTTGATGAAACTGATTGCCTTAAACCTGTTAAGCTCTATTAACTCAAAATAAAAACACCCACATGACTCAGCTTGAGCAATTTATTTTGTTGTTCACATCTCAATGCAACCAGCTGCTGAAATTCAAAGAAATATCTCTCAGATTTTTCACATATGCAATCTTAAAGGCTACAGCAGACTAAGCACATTCTTATGCCCATAACGATCAACTGTATAACATAAAGCAGGGCATATTTTAAGTTAACAGTTTAAAGGTATAGTTCACCCAAAGTGTCAGTAGCTGACAAAAGAAAACATTTTTAACGTCAACATTTGGATTCCCTTGGATTCCGTGCCAATATTGTTTTACAATGAAGCTGTTGAATTAAATGTCGTATACATTAACATTTATATGCTGGAATTAACAATGAAAATGAGGCTCATATAAAAGCATATAAATAAAATTCAACATATTTCCATGTGGTAAAGAGAAGTGAGAACACCACAGAAGCAATCCAAGAATATGACCTATTTTAACACACAAATCAGAGGTGCCATAGTTTACTGTATATACATGTCATTAGCTACCAGTATTTGGCATGCAAGCAAAAAACAATGCTGACATTCAACATTAAAAGCTACTGACAACCTACTCCAGCTCATTTCTCAAGGACTGTAACTTAGGTTTGAGCTGCTTTCTCCCATCATCAAGATTTAGCAGGACAACCTGGATGAACTCAAAGAAGCCACTCAGCTTCTCAGGGTAGCTCAAATGTAGAGCATAGATCAGTCCAAACAAAATTACCAGTGAATCAGTCCAAGATCTGTGAGACATTACAACCTGATCTTCGAGGACGATTGACACATGGTGAGTTTCAAAGGGAACTCCTGCAGGCACCTCCGCTTCATCCACCACTGCCACCAGAGCCACTGCTCCCTCCTGGGTTGCCTCCAACTCATCCTGAAAAGGGAATACATGTCCAGTGTGGTTGAGTGTACTTTTACAAACCATATAATATGATTGCTGTGAAAAAGGTTAATTCATTAGTTCTTCTATGTGGTGCACCAATACCTTCCATGAGTGCAAGATTTTTTAGGTGGATCATTACCTTTGAGTTGTATATATAGTGAGGGCAGAGTTCTGGATTGGGTATGAATTTGTTGCTTATATTTTGCTCAAAATAGCTGATTAAGTCATTAGTTACAGATAAAGTTTCAAGACGTAACCACTTTGACATTTGTGAATTAGAGAAGCACAAAAATACACCATCCACAGAGATGAGAAGGGATGAGTAAGGAGCCAAATCTTATTTTACAAATTTGTATCCCAAACTTGGGAGCAGATAATCTGTTAAATTAGTTTCTGTACTTGATGACATGTGATTTTTAAGCAAATTTTTTAAGATTTCTGTTACCTGAACCCAACCCCTGAATGATAGCTATCAAAAAATGACTCACATATTATGTTCTTTTTAAAAGTTGGTGTATGTAATCATTCCTCCTGCATACTGCACTGCCTGGCTAGGGCATATGTTATGACTGAACAAATACAAAAAAATCTTTGGAAATAGATGAAGATATTAAAATATTATTAAGTTAAAATTCACTCATTATCTACTCACCACTATGCTGATGGCGGGGTGGGTGAAGTTTTGAGTCCAAAACAAACCTTGTGTTTTAGGGGTAAACAGCGTTGCAGCCAATTCCAACACAATTGAAGTAACTCAAACAGAAAAAAAACTGAAATGCCTCCATAATGCTCCTGTGGGGTCATCCAAGTGTCCGTAAGCCCGGACATTCAAATTCAAGTCGAGACGGCGTCATTTACACCTTGTTTTCTGGAAGTAGTGATGCTAACACGCACCCCGTGCATACCCTTTGGCTGTTAGCTTGTGTGCAGTGTTTGCTTGCAAACGTGAACACGGCTCCAAAAGAGGATATCATGGACATTTAGGCTAAAAACATGGTTTAAATGAAGCCGTTTCAAATCAAATTTGAATGTACGGGCTTATGGACACTTGGATGACACCACACGCATAGTATGGAGGCATGTTAAGGTTTTTTTTTACATTTGAAGAACTGATCACCAGTTACTTCAATTGTGTTGGATTTAGCTGCAACACTGTTTGCCCCTGAAACTCCTAAAGTGTTTTCCGGACTCAAACACTTCACCCACCCCTCCATCGGCATAGTGGTGAGTAGATAATGAGGTTTTGGTGAAAAAGCTGTGGAAATGGAAAAGAATTCAAACATACCTTGCAAGTTTTGAAGACCTCTGATGAATCCTCCTTTAAGTAGAGTGGTAGGCCGGCCAGGGCTGTCGTTCGAGCTGCAGTGATGTTGTTCTTGTCCTGTTGAACAAACATACACAGGTTATGCATAGATGGATGTTGGGGCATCCTGTTCACATTCAACATTATGTAATACACAAAAAATATTTTACCTGAACATTATATGCCATTATAACCTCTTCCATCTTCTCGGCAAAACTTCCAGTCTTCTTCTTTTTGTAGAGCTTTAGCAGCAGTGGTGTGTACTTGTCAAGGGCAGCATAGAAGGAATGTGGCAGATTTTGATTGGTGATCCTGTGGAATTCAGTGTAGAGCTGCATGGAAAACAACAGCATAGGACAGACAAATAGACATATTATATTAAACAACTCAAGCTCATTTTTCCAGATCAAGTAGTGTTTTGTCAATTAATTGCTCTTTTTTTAATTGTTTACTCACTTGGGCTTCAGAAAAGAGTCCAGGCCATCTGTCTTTTAGTTCAGCAATGGGAGGACCTGAATTCACAATTTCTTCGCGCCTTAGTGCAAAGGTACGCTGCATGAGTTGGTGGATGAGAACCGTGTCTCTTTCAATCGATGTCCTCTTGAACTGCTCCACCATCTCAAGCCTCATGGTCTCCAATGTGTCCTTAGTTTCTCCCAGTGGATAATTAGGAAGGAAGTTGACTTCCCCTCTTCTGGGTCTTTTGATGTTGGCCCTGGATGCTGCACCCTCTGGATTAGACCTGCTGCGCTTTCCTGCATTCATAGCCACTTCCTTTATGCCAGCCCTGCTCAGTTTTGTCCTGTAGTTGCCCATTTTGAAGCGCAAACTGTTCTTCCAACCCTCGTACCCCGTTTTGGAACCATTTTCTTTCAGACAGGGTGTTTGCTCACCAGAGCCTCAGCAGCCTTGACTATCTCTTTGGTACTAGGATATGCTTTATGTTTATATATTTCAGCAGCCATTACATCTAATATGTTGTGTTTTTGATCCCTGATCAACCTGAGAGTTTTCCCTCCTGCACATATGCAGAGTTGCCCTCTCTTAGAGCATACTCCACCTCATATGAGAATGTTGGAACAACAAATATCTCTGGCCATCGACAAAGACGCTCTGGTGAATCTGTGTTATCAGACAGGAACACTGTGTCATTGTGCTGGTTGAACTAATATCTAAATCAACAAATCTAACTATCTTAATGGTTGCCTTGGATGGAAGGTCCTCTATTTTAACTAAATTACAGAGAGCATTGTCAAACTCTGGGTCTTGGAACTGAAGGCGAAAGTCATAGGCCAAGTTCAACTTGTTTTCACCTCCAATATGAGGGCATTTACAGTCTCAGGACGAGAGGGCAAAATAAGCCTTTCAGCGTTGATATCATCTAGGATGACCCTTAGTTTTAGGACAGCATTCGGATCCATTTACGCTGTATTAGGAAGACCTGTAACACAAAACACAAATAGTTACTTGTACCTGGCTCTCTGTTTTTTACTAGCTGAATAGACCACCCACAAGAATCTGTACATTAGCTGCTCACTTTTCTGCTGCTCTTCAATTTAACTTTCCCAAAATATTGAAAATGGACTGGTTAAATATTTTACAACAGAGCATGGTATAATTGGAACAATGCAATCTTAAGCTAATTATTCAACTTATTCACAAATATAACTAACCATTATACAGTAATGATATACTCCAACACATAGTACCTTACCGGAAAAATGGCTGAGGAAGGCTGCTTGCCGTTGTGCTGCTCCTTTACTCAGACACTGGAATGAAATGTTTAGTTGTCAGAATAAGCTTGCCTGAAACTTTGTAGGCAACCTGTGGCATTTGATCAGTTAGCTGACACACAGATTTCACTGTATGGCCCTCCATGCTTTTATGATCTGTTAGCTCATAGGACCGTAAATGTTCAATATACCAGGTCTCATAGTCTTTCAGAAGAAAGAAGATGTTATTTCTGATTAGTAATATGTTTCTGATCTCTTTAAACTCAGGCAATGCGGCATGTGTCCCAGTGCAAACAAACATGCTCGCCACAAAAGTTGTGCCTTCAATGGTTACCTGTTTTGTGCCGTATACACTGCTGCTGTCTGTGATGCTCGATATTAATGCATGTGTATCAGTAGGCAGTGACTCAACATAGATAGACTCCACTTTTGAAGTTTGTACTTGTGGCTTGAAAAACCTTGGAGATGCCAAATAGAATGCCATCATGTTTTGGTGTCTCTCTGCCAAAGTTTTCAACACATTTTTGTAGTTATGAGTGTCATGAATAACTTTCTTGAAAACTTTGTGCTTCCCCTCAAATCTCATTGTCCAGAGATGCACCAGAGGACCAAAGCACTTAATGAGATGAGGATAATGCTCTATGTAATGATGCTTTGGGCGTAATCGTAAGCTAGGAAGGACTTCCTGAAGCAGCTGCCTGTGATCTGAAATCTTACACGCCAAGTACTGAATAGTATCATCACTGAAATTATGAGACATAGCAAGCTCAACAATATCTTTTAAGTCCATTAGCACTTCCCAGAATTTGTCCCCTTCTGGGACTCTGGAGCCAATGAGAATAGGAAGCAATCGAATCAGAGTGTGATTCTCATGCCCATTCCCCCCAACTGTTCCTCTCTTAGCAAAATTTTGAGGAATCGGGTGAGGGCGGTCAACCTTGTCAGAATGTTGGAAGGGAAAGGACAGTATTGCCCTATTCAACTCTTCCAAAGTGAAGTATTTTTTTGTGATCAAACCTTTCAAACAATGTGCCAACTCCACAGGAACCACACCCTCAAACAGGTCATGTAGGATGTCAGGTGGAAATCCAGTGACAGGATGGAAATAAGAGAGATGGTCAGAGAGAACACAACTGCGTTTTACACCGCAACTGTCTCCATTGTCATTGTTCTGTATTTCTTGAACATGGTTATCATGCAGATCTTTGGTTCTCATCTCAAAACTACCAGAGACTGCATCTGACATTTGCAATTCTGTCTGGGTGGCAAGACAAAACCTGCAGAAATATGTAGACCTGAAACACTCACTGAAACCAGCTAGCCCATGGGCAGCAAGGTTATCAGCCACAACAGAGTAGACTGTGCCTTTGAGGCAGTCACCAAATGTTTCAATGTAGACACCAGCTTCTTCAAGAGTTTTTGGTCACTCAAGAGGGTGCAAATGTTTTTGCATATCCAAACTTCCTTACATCATTTGAATTGCACAATAGAGCCAGTTGAGTAGTGTGGAGGGCTGAGCGGTACTTTACTGGCAGGTTAGCTAATGTCCAATAAACTGCACAGACTTTGTGTATTTTTTTTGATGTTCCTAGAGGGTTTGCAATTTCAAAATCATCAACATAGAGAATTATTGATAATTTCTGACCCTCATCAGAAAGAAGCAGATTTTCCTTGTAGTATGAGCCATCACAGTATGATGAATAATGCCCAGGCAACTGTGCAGTAGTTTCTTTGACTTTCTCAAGTACATCTGTTTTTTTCAACAACTGCTGCAAAGATGTGAGAATGGGCACATACATAAAGGTATGCTGGGACGACTCAATAAGGTACTCTACAGGCTTAACAAATGGAAACTTCTCCTCATAATATGATTTTCGTCTCTTGGCTGTGGACAGTGGTCCTTCAGATGTAACTGATTTGTGCAAAACATTACTATCTGAAACTGCCTGCACAATGTAATTTACAAGTGTGTCAGTAACAGGGCAGTTATGTTTTTCTAATATCTTTGTTACCGATTTTCTGATAACAGGTTCTGAAAGTGAAAACAACTGATCCATATGCTCAATGATTTCCTGTGTTGCCCTCTGTGATACATGGAGAATGGTTTGCATTTTCAAGAAGAAGGCAGCCAGGTTGTACTGTAACTGCTCTGCTAACCCTTCATTGCTTCTGTCTGACACAGTGGCAGTTTCATTTTCATCTGAAAACTGAACTGGATCCTGTTCAATGTCACTATACTGACAAACATTTGAAACAGTTTCCACCACAACTTCTACATTGTAGTCTGACACATGTTGGTGTTCTCTGCATTTGTGGGCATTATATGTGGAGTAAACATTTGTTTTAAACTTGCAGGCCCTGAAAGGACATGGCACTATTTCTTTCCGTCTTAAATGCCCCCTTAGGTGTATAAACATGTCCCTCTCAACAAATGGTTGCTTAAAATCACACACAGGGCAATGAAATGCCCTCTGAATACCGTCTTCACCTACCACTTTTTTCTCTGAATGTGTTCTTGACAAATGTACCTTTAGTGAATTAAAAGTACTAAATGTACACAAACAGTTGTTATACAGGCACGGTAAAGGTGAAATTGTGGAATACTGGCCATGATACAGTCTGTAATGTCTCAATAACTGTATTTGTAGGGCAGTAGAAAAATCACACAATTTACATTTCCACATGGTTTGCTCTCCTTAAAACAACTGACCTTTAGACAGTAGAACTCTAAGTCTCGGCAGAAACTTTGATTTTGGTTGTAGCCTTCACGCACCTGCCACTTTTCCACAATGACCGTTAACAGGGTGGAGCCTGAAAGCACCATGCCAAGCTAACATGTTTCCACCGCCATTCTCTTTCTCATTCTGTGCTTTTAAAATAGTTGAACAGTTATTACCTTAACGTTACCGAACTTAGCGAACTATAACTGGAGCTTGACTGACTTTCACAAACTTACTAATGTTAACTCAACAACTGCCAACTTTAGCTACACGACGTTTGACCGTTAACTTTTGAGCGTTTTTCAGAAGCGGATTGGCGCGCTTCAAGCTAGCGCCGTTTACGAACTCATTAGCAAGTTTCAGCGGTCAGACATTGTTCTTGTATATTTAAAAAACCAAGCAATAAAGGAACAACGTTACCTTGCGTGGAAGAAGTATCGTCGCGGGGTTCTCGGTCAGCAGTGAAGTTTGTCCAGCAAAAAACTCTTCGCGCCGATCTTTTCCATCACTCCGGTGCCGAGTGCAAACCTGGTGCTGACCGGTTCGAACCGGTTCCGCCCTCCGTCCCCCTCGGTACCGTGTGCGACAGCAGGTGAACGGTTACCGGTTGTGAGCAGACTTACGTGAAGTTGACGCAGAAAGTTGAATGAGTCTGTAAAAGCTCAAATAGCTTTTCTAAATATCTGACACAGTTTACCCCCGGGCCTCGCTGTCTGCGTTACTGGTGTAAATTGGCCGTAGATCCGCTTTACCTCAGCGCCAGGTCATCAGGTTAAAGCACTCACTTCTTCCTGTGCGCGCTTCAGAGTAAAAGCACTCTCGCGTTTCTGTTGACTGAATCGATTCATTTATTTTAATAAGGTTTTATTGTTGCAGGAGCGGAAGATGCACGGACTCATAACGTAGAGTCTTGACGTTTTCTTGCGTATAGATCCGTGCTTTTATTCGAGGAAATACTAGGAACCACTAGCCGTGACACGCAGGAAATATGGTCGGACTATAAAATATGATAATGATTTGGGCTGGAAAATCGTTTAGAAATCACAAACAGAAGTTGACCCCACAGTGATGTAATCGCCCCATCCTTCAACACTCCAAAATATTAAAAGATTTATAAGACAAGGAAAATAAAACAATATATTCTCATAGTTGAGAAGCTGAATTTATGAAACAATTGTCATTTATACTTTCAAATGTACATATGCTACACGATGAATCACGTATCATATTAGTTGGCAATTCATTTTCTGTCAATCAAGTTGTTAAAAATACCTGCTTGTACGTAATGTAATTAACATCCTCACTTAGGTTCCACTTTGGAGGATTATTAAAGATGATCTGGATGCATACTTATCCACAATATGATGATTTATAAAAAAAAACAAAAATACAATTTAAAATCCTAAGACATAGGAAAATAGCAGCCCATGGGAATTGCATTTTTTGTAATAGTATAAAATCAACTTAAAGAAAACGAGTCAATGAAACAAATTGAATTATGTCACCAGTACTTAAAATGATCTACGAATTTAAGCGCACTCAAAATAACTAAGTTATTACTTCAATAATTTACTTTTGAGTTATGTTAAATTATTGATAATTAGTGGCCTCAACTTTTTTTGAGAATTGAGTTATTGTAACTTACTTCATTTAGTAAGATGTACTGTTAGGTTTTACAGTGCAAGCTAACATTTCACCACCAGCGTTTCATCGTAAACGAATGTGCCGCTGCCACTCTTTACAGGTATTAATAACTGTAAAACTATTTCTCCCCTTACCTCACTCTTATTGTTGAAACAGAATTATTCCTCTGCACTGGGAACAAACCACTTTCACACACTACTAACCTGAAATACAGGACAGAGGGATGAGCCAGAGAGATGTGGGTTGTTTTCGCTAATTCTCCATCACTATGAGGAGAATTAGGTGGAGCATGATCTTTTGACTATTACTCCCGTTAATAAACCACAGTATCCCTTGGGGACCTATTGTCGAAAAACTCCTCCAGCAAATTCATTTTTTCTCGCTTACAAACGAGATGACTAATAAGAATTAGAATTAATAACTAATAAGGATATTACTCCTAGCTCTAAGAAAATACAGATATTCTCAAATTACGACGCACAAGTAAACTTAATATTTTCATTAACACAAATGGGATCACACGTCAGTGGGCATTACAAACAAATATGGCTCCCAAAAAACCCCCACCAAATATGACTTTAAACCCCTTTCAACTGTTATCTCACAGATATGCATCGTGGGAGGAAAGTATGCAGATGGAGCAATAGTTGCACGGTAAGTTAGCATGTATGGTGTTGGTGTGTGGGCGTGGCACACTGATGGAGTGAAATATTTGTGGAGTAGACCTTCGGACATCTGAGTGAATGTGTCCAACATGGGGGGTCGAGCTTCTGAGTCACAGTCCAGTTACGCATTGTTTTTATTTTCTTCCTCACACTCTCTTCGTCCTCCAGAGGCATCTGAGCAGGTAAGTACTGCCTCTCAGGTTCCTTCCCCTCTGGTACCAGGGAAGTGTGTGGTTAGAAATCGGATACGTAGTCTTTCCTGGCAGGTGTTTTGACAGCTCAGCGTGCCCATCCTCTGTTTGTCCTTTCATGGTTCGGGTTCATCTGACAAATGCTGACTTGCCGGAAGGTAGAAATTATTTTCTCTGCAGGTATCCCAAACAAGTAACACGAGTTTCAGTCTTCCTTGGATTCACTATCTAAATTGTCACTCATGTTTGTTGTTCTTGGGTTTGTGCCATTCTATGTTTTATTGTCTGAATGCGTTTTCCTTTAGGGCCTGGCAACCAGCAAATCGACTTGAAGACGTGGATGGCATAGAGGAGGAGCTGTTTCTCTTCTTTTGTGCTTGGTGGGGTTTGCCCGGGCGCATCTTGTGCAATGATCAACCGCAACTAGAGTGCAGAGTCTAAATGAGAGTCTGGGGAAAATATGTTGAGAGCTGCAAGGCAAAACACAAAATTCAAAAGGAAAGCTCCCTGGTCTGATGCAATCCAAAAGTAGCATGTAGGACAAGTTCAGACACAAAGACAGGTGGTTTGTAAGGAGGCTCGTGTTCAGTGGTCTAATAAACACGCTCTCAGGGAGGTCGCAGTGGGATCTGGATTTTCCCTGGCTTAGTTTGGAGCCATTCATAGATCGGCTTTGTGATTTGGGAAAAATCTATGAGTGGTAATAGCCCAGGAACCCAAGTAGTCTGTGGTGTCTTGCTTGTCAGAGTTGATACAGCTCCCAGGTCTTATTTGTCTAACTTGATGGCATCCGATCTGGAAAAGTTCCCATTTCTCAGTTTTATCTTCATCACATGTTTTTGCATAATAGAAAGTAATCAACATGTGGGCATGAGCATTGGTCTCTGAGGGGGCAGATACTCTCCTCCATGCTCTGCTGAACTGCTGCAGGGGCATTGGATATTCCAAATGATGTGAACCCATTCGTAGAGACCCCCATGGGATGATGAAGGCAGTGAAATGATGTGAACCCTCATTAATGGATTCTTGATAGAAGGTTTAAACTTGGTCAAGGATACTCAACCAGGTGCAGCCACCAAGAGAGCCTGTCAGGATCTGTTTCCTGGGCAGTGGGTGTCAATCTGGGACAGTTTTCTTATTCTGGAGGCGATTGTCAATGCACAGATGCAGGCCACCATATTTCTTTCTGACAGAAAAACTGAGGCGGCATAAAGGAGATTGGACTTGGCTTTCCCGCCCCGTTAACAGTTCATGTACGCACTCTTTCATCTCTTTAAATGACTCTGGGTTCACTTTTAAAAGGGATCGCGTCCTTAAGAGTGATTGACATCTGTAGGCTTGGAGTGCATCCAATATCCCATGCGAAAGCTCAAGTCATGTTTTTAATCTTAGCCAAGGTGACCGAGGTTGATGAAGATGGAGAAAGCCTTTTAGCCCTCCTGCAGTCGGATCATTCTTATTCATCAACATATAGGTTTGATAACTGTGGGGACAGTGGTGATTAATGCACAGCACCGACCTTACTCTTCATCCATCACAAGTGACAGAAACAACCGGAACTTGGCGTCTTCCTCACATGTAGCAGACGGTACAGCCGAACAATGTTTCTTCGTCAGTTAGTGGGAATGATATTAGATATGAGATCTTTCTAGATGACGCTCGCTGGCTGCAACACTGGACCAGATACCAGCCTCATGTTGGGACTGATCCCGCTGCCTGAAAAACAGGAAAGAAGAAGGATGAGAGATGTATCTTATCAGCCAAAGTCTCCACAACTATATTTATTAATACAATTTGTGGTCAATGTATACAATGTCCTTTTGCTATCTTTCAATACACTCCACATTTTATATTATTCTAGACACATTTGTCTATGTTCTATGTCTAAGTTGAGAGGTTGCGACCTTACAACATTATAGAGAAACCCAACAGTGGAAAGTAAAAATTGCCTTTTAATGGGGAGACGCCACCTCGGTGAACCAGACTCTGTGCAGGCGGCCATCTGCCTCGACCGGTTGGGGTGAGAGTAAAAGGGGGAGAGAGCGGAGGTGCATAGAAAGAGGGGAGAGGAGAGTGAGAGAGATCAATGAACAGTACATCAAATAAATAATTAGGCACTCAGAGAGCTCATACCTCCACCAAGGCCAGACAGATTATTATTATTTACTTGGATCTGCACCAAGTTTCACACACTCTTGAATATCAGTATTCTAAATATGCATGTTTTTCTTTCATTTAGATCCATAACTTATTCAGAGAAATCAATGTACATTTTGAAAGCATCCAACAAGGTTAAAAACAGTGAACCCCCTAAATCCTTGTGTAATCCTTCAGACAAACAAACAAACTTATTGTAAAACTGCAAAAAAAATGCATTTATGAAATTTCACTTGACCTGTGAGTATTGTAAGAGGCTCACTGTTTGATTCACATGAGTTAAGTAGCAGCAAATATTCCCACAAGTATCATACTGTTAAAAGAATAAATAGTGATGACTGGATCAAGAACAGAAACTCACAAGCAGGAATCAGGCAAAACTCAAAAGTTCAAATCAACAGTGTCAGTTTTAATGCAGAGGTCATAAATGGGAAGGTAGTCGGCAATGCAAGGGTTACAGAGAAGCCACAGGTACAAATCTCAAAATCCGAAAAATAAAGCAAAAAGGCAGCAAAACCTACAGGGTCTCAGCGAGTCTCGGAAAGAAACACAGACAATTCGCATACACGGAAACGCTGTAAACTGACATGAACTACAGACAGAACCACAGACAGAATCTGGCAGGGAGGTGGTGCATGTGTGAGCAGGTGAATATATACTGGGTGAGGGATTGGTTGATGTGGTGCAGGTGAGGTGAGGGCAGTGGAGGGAAACTGAACAATGGGAGGAAGTGAAGCTGGAGATCAGGAACAGGGTGAGTGAAGAACAAAATAAAACAGGAAGTGAGAGTCCAGAGCAGACGGGTCCTCGGGGAAATATTGGGTTAAGATAAGTCATAGAAGTCATTCAAGAGTGGAATAATAATAAGGTAAAATATGAAGCAGCACATTTGGCGTTGGCGACCAAATCAGAGAATAGAGCCTGACATGGAGTGGACGCTGATGTCATTTCGCGGTCGATACACACATTCCTGTTCCAATGAGAAAATAGTAATAACAATATTCATGATTAATACATTTGACAATATTGATAAAAATTATAATAATTATAATACATTTTATAATAATAATAATCTCATGACAAAACAAAACCTCGTAATACAATTTTTCTCTGACATTTTTCTAACATTGATCCATCATCCATCCTTTTATGAATTTACCCACCATCCATCCATCCATTAATCCATCCACCCATTATCCATCCATCCATCCACCCATTATCCATCCATCCATCCACCCATTATCCATCCACCCACCCATCCACTCCATCCATCCACCCATTATCCATCCATCCATCCACCCACCCATCCACTCCATCCATCCATCCATCCATCCATCAATCCATTCATTAATCCATCCACCCACCATCCATATATCCATCCATACATCATTTGTTCTATCTATCTATCTATCTTCTATCTATCTTATCTCTCTATCTATCTATCTATCTATCTATCTATCTCTCCATCTATCTATCTATCTATTATCTATCTATCTATCTATCTATCTTCCATCTATCTATCTATCTATCTATCCATCTCTCCATCTATCTATCTATCTATCTATCTATCTATCTATCTATCTATCTATCTATCTATCCATATCATAGTAGCATCCTGTGTGTCATGATGTGAGGTTAGATCCCACAGTCTCGGGCTGTGCAGAGAGTCGTGATGTGATTGGCTGAGGAGCGCTCCAGTACTGAGTGAAGCAGAGGATGCCAGAGTGCTCAGCCAGTGCATGGACGGATGCAAAGAGGGGGGACGACGGCGAGACCCTCCCCACATCATTATTATTATTATTATCATAACTCTTACTATTATAACAGTGATGCTTTAACAGGTCGGACTGGAAACTTTTGCAGGACTGTCCTCCTGCGGGCGGATGCGTGTCTGCGCACCTCGCAGTAAGTTCCAGTGAGATGTTTTGGCTGCACAGTGTGAAAACCCCTCTCTCCGCCACTTCCAGCCGCGCGTCCGCTCACAGCCGGGAGTGACATGGGCTCCAAGCTGACCAGGCAGAGGAGCCTCGATCTGGAGAGCAGGTGGTCCAAGAGGAGACGACAGAGGAATGACGCGCCGGGAGAGGGGGACAGAAGTGGCGGGGGAGACTTCTTGTTCACCTCGCTGGTGCTCAGGTCCGACAAGCTGCCGGGGATGATGCGGAGGAACAACCGCAGCCCGTACGTCCGACGCGTGGCGTGGATCCGGGAGATCCAGAGGCTGCTGCGGGAGCAGAGGATGGAGCAGGCGACCGAAGTGCTCCGGCTGCTGAGGAAGGTGAGAGATGCGCATCAACGTGGACCAGTCTATTGTTGGTGATGAAACTTTGTGATTGACTCTGTAAGCTGTGCAAAAAAGTTTCCTTACTTACAAGAGCTGAGATCCAGTTTATTTTTAATCTGTAAAAAGACAAAAAAAACACAGTAAATTTTGTGTAAAAAAAAAAGTCTGCAAATATTTCAGCTATGCAACATGAATGTATTCCATCATTTTCACCATATGTCTTGTACAACATCAGTTTATATAATAATTCGCTCTTATCATAATAATATCTGACATGTAGGCTACAGGCCAGTGATGAAATCATCTGAGCCATGATGATCCCAGCAGCTGGAACGGCCCTAAATCCCTCTGGCAACAGGCACATGCATCTACAGGTCATTTCATTAATCATTTTTTCAGAAGTTAAAACCATTCAATCATTTACTTTTTACAACTTCTCACTCGGGTTGTAGAGTGATCTTCACTCTTCAGCTTTAAAGACATGCATGGACTGTAAAGCAGCACTTGCAAATGCCTCTTTTGTTTGAGCCGCTGGTCTAAGTCGACCACCTGTGCTGTGTGAAAGGGAATGGTCATGGAGCCAGTTCATGTTCTGAATATTCAGTGGGCTCCAAACAACACTGAATACTGGGCCTTTTATGCCAACTCCTTAAAATATCACAAAATGATTTAAAAGAAGACTCAGCAACAGATGTTGCTTTAATCCTTTAATGTGACCAACTTCCTGACGATTTGTGCAGAGTTCAGCAGAAAATGAAATTTAAAGCATATGGTATCTCAGGTTTCCATTTGACATCGCAAATCAATCCCATACTATTTCCGCTTGCATGTTTGTCCACTATGAGTTGGCAGATTGCAAAGTCTCTACCTCACAAGAATAAAGGAGAGGAAACAGAAGATGGCAACATCATATCATCCGACTGCAGAGACTCCTGTTAACACCGTCTTTTCAGGGTTAAAAGAAAATCTTAAAATCTGGGATGAATGGCACGCTGCGGGCGCATCTGCCCCCTTTTTCTGACATTGTTTACTGCTCCCTGCTGTGAAGAGGGTTTGAAATATACATAAAAGAGAATATTAAATACACCGAGGCACATGTGAAGGTGCAGTTAATCCAAACTCAAATGACACATATTGATAAATAGCTCTATTCTGCCCCTGTAGCACACGCAGAATGCTGCAAACTTATGTATCCCAGTTTCATTTTGCTCCCATCTAAAGCAATAAGGTGAGGATGTTTCTGTCTTATCTGGTGCACATCACTGTGTAACACCTTCCCTGGTTTAATCCTCCTCTTCTGGAGATTTATTCAAACTAGGGAGAAGCGGAGACAAAAAAAAATGAAGGAAATCGTGTTTAGGGCTCAGCTTGAGCTTTCATGCTGCCTTCTGGTGGCTGCGCATTGATCAGACAAGAAGAGTTTTGAAGTTCAGACAAAAGCACTTCTGATCAAGAGAGGCCCCTGTCATGAAGCTCCCTGCCCATCTGTACACTGCTGTAGAAGAAATTATACAGATGTGTGCGGGCTAAAGCAGGAAACGGCACCGATGGGAACTGAAGACAGCGGCTCTGCGCTCAAACAATAGACCGAGGGTACGAGACTGCGGGTGAGGGAGGAATCTAAATCTGTAAAGCTTTATATTCATATTTATGTGAAGCAGGAGGGACTCATGCGTAGCTTGATCTGCAACTTCAGAGTTTTCCCATATTTATTAAAACGGTCCAGTTATATCGTTCAAGGGGGGGGGGGGAGCATCTTGAAGATCAAGATGTAGATTTGCTGGTCATGAGCACGGGCGCCTTTCTCCTTAGCTCGGCATTTAAACTGCTCACGAAGCACGAATACTGTTGCCATCGCTCACCGAGGTGAAGCCAGAGTGCTGCCGCTGTTGTCTGTCGTTGGGGCTGAAGCCAAGTGTCTGACTAACAATACGTCAAGACTGGGGGAAGAAGAAAAAAAGAGCTGGCATCGGATCGCCTGTTGTTGTTGTTCCTCTCAGGGAAGGATGGATTTGGAGATAATCACCTTGAGATGATGGATGCCGGAACACGTTTCCTTCAGAAAAAAGGGAAGTCATTACAGGAGGTGACTAATAACAGCAGCCCCCGTGCTGTACACCTCCATCGCAGATCTGCCTTCTGGGCTATTAAGTTGATTAGTTTGGGATCTTCGAGGTATTCATGAGTACACAAAGAATCAGCAAATGGTCATATCAATTACACTACAGCGTGCACACCGAGTAACCAATGGAGGGGGCGCTAATTAAAGGGTTGTGGATGACGAACATTTTTTTTATGACGTTTATTCATCCAGGCTTACACAGTTGTTGCATATAAAGCTGCAGAGGTTTGATGATCAACAGAAAATTAATATTCCTTCAATATAAATCAACAAAATCAACAAAACAATTTAAAGTAGAGGATTGAAGAAGATAATCACCGTTACTTGGGAACTCCTCCTCCTCTTTCTCGCCACATTTCCAACCTGCTTCCTGTCAACATTTAGATAAAAACAAGAAACACAGTAATATATGATATACTGACAACACAGTTAGATGAGAAGACTGATGACTCATGTCAGAGACTTCACAGCAAGCGACTGGGTGTGTTGGTGACCTTTCTACAATGCAACTGACGCAAAACTGAACATATAAATTGCAAAAAAACATGTAGACACCGATGAATATGTCGACTTAGAAAGACAACGAGATTCAAGAGCTTTTGCTGAAAAGTACAAATGCCGGTGTCAACAAAACCATTTGCTTTCCGCAGCAGAATATTTACACATCACGTCCGGCCTCGTGTATTCTCCAAGCAAACTCTGGAAAATATCTGGACCCAATTGTCCAGACATTTTCTGAAGTTCATGTCTAAAAAACGCCTTCTGTGAGTGTGGTCTCAGCAAAAAGCAAAATGCAAATACGCATGTTTGCACCCGTTGCATGAGACCTACTGAAGTTAAGGGTTTGAAAGCAAAAGAGTGAACCTTCAATAAAATGAGGATTGGTGTGGATTTAAAGATTTTATGTAGAAAGTTCTCCTTTATTTTATGGAAACATTACATATACAAGTGTAGCAATAATAATGGAGATATCTGCATAATGCCCTTTTCTCGCGCCATATAGTTGTGTGTCAGAATGTATAAGAAGGAGATATCCCGCACACGTCCTGTCACATCTGACTAAGCTGACATATTGACCTCATCCTCCGCCAAAGCTTTTGTTGCCCCTGGCTGTGGGAATATGTGTCTTTGAAACTTCCGCTTCATGTTTTCACATGAAAACCACAGAGTCTTGGATGATTACATTGAGGGTCCCAACAATGTGTCAAGTCGGTAGAGAATCTTTAATCCTTCAGTCCGAGAAAGAAAGTAAACAAAGCCGGAGTTCACCTGTCAGCTGTGAAATGTTTCCTCCGGTGAAGCAGAAACACGGTGGCACTGGATCTGTGGCTCTGTGCAGTATATTTAATTGGATTCTAATGAACTGCCTGTGTGGGATGATGCTCTGCAATCCGGAGCTCGGCGTTTTATTCAGACTTTTTTCGTGATGAGGCAGACATCAGATTAGATATGCAGCTTTCACAAGGACATTTGTAGCGAGATCTGAAGTCGTCCATGCAAGTGTACAGCACGGATCCTGATGGTGACAAGTAGGAAAACATTTCATGCTTTCATGATTAGGAATCAGCCAAATTAATCCGTGGGATCAGATCTCTGATGTGTGTATTTTAGTTTCAGCTGCGAATCCCCCACAGAGCGGCACAGAAAAAAAAAATCATATCTGATTCTGCAGCTGCACAACACACACATTATCATCATTGCAGAATAGTCTCCAATTTCCTCTGTGCTCCCATTTTTTTTTGTGGACACGTGGTAGCCAGCGTCTGCACTAAATGAGGTTTATTGAAGGGCGGGCAGCGGGCTGGTCTGGAGGATAGCCCAACACCAGGGAATCCCACAGAGCTCCGCTATGATAAATCTACTCAAAAGCTGGAGGAGGAGAAAATGCTGATGGGAGTTTTCCTCTTTGCCTCCGCCGTGCCCCAAAGTGTGAGGGGCTGTCAGGGCTTATAGAGCATGTTTTACACAGGCTCAGTCTCCAGCCTGCTGTTGGAAAAAGCTTTTAATTTCCTATAGAGCTGACACTATTTACTCTTCGAGCTGGTGCAATTTTACATGACAGAAAACACTCAAACGAGGGGCCGGTGGTCCCATGAAACGTGTTTTTCTATTCAGCAGCAGTTATTTTAATGATGTAACATTGTGCATTAGCGGAGGAAAGCATCTTGTAACAGTTGTTGTGAAATAACAGAGCCGTAACTCATTTGACTCTCCTTCCTCAAAACCTTTCATCTTCATCTTATTTTGTTTCATCTGCTTTGCCTCATGTCTTCCCTGCTGTTTGCTGTGCTGCTATTTTAATCTACTTTGTTGGTGTGTGTGTGTGTGTGTGTGAACTTGTTTCTTACCTAAGCTCGATCCTAATGTGTCTAAACATCCTTTCTGAGGTCCTGGTTGAGGTTTGGGTTAAGATTTGAAATGTGGTTGGGTCAGGGTTAGGGTTAGAATGAATTTGTCATGGTCAAGGTTAGGGATAAGGGTTTCGTTGGGCTGTACACTGAGTTGAAATCAATGTAGTGTCCTTACAAGACTGTGTGTCTTGGTCTTACTGGTGTTGTGGGGACCTAAATGGGAGCCTATGTTCATTTTTTAGGGACAAATAACAGAAATCATGACATTTTAAACTGAGGACATGCTTCAAGGTTAGGTTTGTGTTACAATAAGGTTTTGTATAAGGCTCCAGGAAATGAGAGTAAATCAGCGTAATGTCTTCTGAAGTCATGGAGACATGAAGGGTGTGCGTGTGAGCGTGTGGCTGCTGTTTGCTGGTGGGGCCATTTCATGTGTCTGAAGACATTATGTCATTTTATGTTAATGGCGCTCGAAGCGTCACCTGAAGAAGCAGCTTCGAAATCTTTACAGTGTCACTGCAAATAGAAACCGACCGAAGATGATACAAATATCATCGTCGACTCCCGGGGATGTTTCCTGTTCCCTGCTTTTATTCACCTTTTGTGCACATCACATTTCACCTCTGAATTGTAAAGGGTCTGTATCTTCTACTTTTCTAGTCTTGACCACTCAAACATTACAGTTTTACCATCCACCTATTCACACTCATACAGAGCTTCTGTGCACTGATATCACACATCACTGCCGACAGAGCCATCAGGGGCAACTTGGGGTTCAGTATCTTGCCCAAGGACACTTCGGCATGTGGAATGGACGGTGATCGAACCATCGACTTTCTAGTAAGAAGACGACACGCTGTACCTCCTGAGCCACATCCGCCCCAATTTGTGAAGGGATTGGAGGTAGAAGTCAGAAGTGCATTTATCTAGAATCAAAACACATAGTTCGGAGTTGTGTTTTGTGTAATGCTACAAGTGAAGAAAAGACCACACTGCTTTTAGTTTTATGTAAACCTTGATCTCAATGCACAGACACACACACACACACACTCACGAACACACACACAAAGCTCAAAGAAATACCAGCCCACCCCTAATCAGCTGGGTGTTATCACGACTCCAATGGCAGAACCTTATCAGCCGTTGGCCTGATAAGAGAGCGAGATGAAAGGGAAAATAATGAACAAAAGCTTATAAACACTGATAATCTCTTTCCATTAAACTATCCATGAAATATCAATCGAATATTGAATTAAGCTCGGCTCAGACACGACTGCTTTCATCAAAACGAATAGAAAAGAGATAATCGAATCACTTCCCCGTCTCTCTATTTACCTCTCAGGACCTGGGCCTCCAGGGGACGTCGCTCAACGACATCTTGTACAAGAACGCAGCCTTTCTCAACCTGGTGGACCCCATTTCTCACGAGCTGCTGCTCAGTCTGGCTCGGGACCTGCAGTGTCCAAAAAGGGTAAGAATCTCTCTGACTCCGCATGAATGAACAGATCAGTAACTAGAATTTTATAACGTACGCAGTCAAGCTGCAACGTGTCCGTGTTTATTTGCCAAGGCTAATTACATACGTCATTGTTTGTTGTCAGGCTATTGTGACAACAATCGACTGTCAGTTTGCTTTAAACAATGACAGAAGCTCGGGGAAACACTGGTCAGTTCTTGACGTCTTTAGATATTTCAATTTGTATCATGAACTGTTTACTCTTCACAAATTTCATAATTGACTGGTTCATGTTTTTAATGAGGAAATGCAACAGCACAATATTTTAGGTCTAGTCAAAGTAATTTATTTACACAGCACAAAAGCGTACATTTGTCAAATTGGTTTACAATTTGTACAACACACAACAGCCTTTATCTCTAAACCAGCTACGGAAAAGAAGGACAGGAATCACACACAATAGATAAGCAACATGTGTTACATAACATCATCAGTTTTTAGACGATCGTTTAAGAATAATAAGTAAAATAAGTAACTTTGTGCTTTGTGGACATTTTCAGCCTGTTGTACCGACTGAGCAAAGTGCATTACTGTAAAGTTCTGTGAAGTTTACGAGAAGTTCTAGCTTCTCATAAACTTTACTTTTAGGACACAGGGACGACCTGGGACAGGGTTTGACTCTGCAGCGTCACTGTGTGGGTCCGTCTGCACACAGGGGGAAGTGGGCGGCAGCTGTGCTCCAGCACCTGCAGGTCTGCGATTGAGATCATGTGGTTCGATTGCTTCCTACTGGCAAGTGTGAGGAATTGCCCAGTGGCCATCATGCTGAGGTCAACAGGGCTGGAGGCGCTGAGGCCTGTGAGTGACGTGGCTTTGGCAACATCCGTGAGGGCGCTTTGAGGGCAACGACCTTGTGGCCTTGGGAGGGTTGTGATGCTGGAGAGACCTCTCTTGTAAAGAACTGTGCAAACACTAGACCTATCCAGGGTGCGCCTCACCGATCACCTCTCACCCAATATCAGCTGGGGTTGGCTCCAACGCCCACGCAACCCTCAGAGGATATGCTCTTTAGCTGATCGGTGTAAAAATACTAATAAGATGGAGAGAAATGTATCTATATTATTTCAGCATTTCTTTGCCGTAGTTACATAAACCACTTTATCAAAAAGACCATGCGTCATTGAGTTGCACTTTGCCATATGGAGACGACAGCAATTCTGTGTATCAGGGCTTAATCAGTGTCTACATTTTACTAACGTCCAATGTCTAAGGTTTATCCATATCAGTAATATTAGTAAACAGCAGGATAACAGGCCTGAATGCACAGAAAGACGATTTTTCATCATTAAAACCGACTGCTCACGAAGGTCAGATTTATTTGGTTGATAAAAATCAAGGATACACTATCGGACCAAAAGTCTGCTCATCCACTTGTAACTTGGCATACAAATCAAAGGTATTAAAATTCAAATTACATCTCAAACTCGTGTATGAGGGCGAAGAAGCTCCAGAACACAGACCTAGGGGCCATTCCAGCCTATTATGGTCTTATCAGATTAAGGAAAAGATGGTTTCTCCTCAAGATAAAGTCGCCGTGGTGTAGTTTTTACTTACAGAGCTCTGAAGATAATCACCTGTAAGAAACTGATCCGATCTGTGTGTTTTGCTTCGGCGAGGAAAGCCCAGGAGGACGGGACGGATAGCGAGGAGCTGGCAGCTCTGACTGGCTGGTGACCCGTGGCAGGATTCTGTGTCAGACGTGACGAGGATGTAGAGAAGCAGTGGTTTAAGGCCTGGCGGCTTCTGTGGCCACTGTTTTCCACTACACTGAGATTTATTCCGATTATATATATATCCAAGGACATATTGAGGGCTACAGCACGCATCATTTATAATTGTAAGGTCATGGTCATTACAGATTAATCTAATGTATGTTCTGCTTCCATGCAATCAGATTTACAAACCCATGATTCATTGCTAACATTGCTTTTAGAGTTACAGTGCTGCACATTACATGGTTGAGTCCTCCACACCTCCGTTTCCCAACAACGCTCTCACAATGTGAATCAGTATGCGCTGCTGTAACATTGTGCTCAGTCATCCGAGCGGCCGAAACAGCAGCGCTGAACGTTTTTAGAGTATATGAGGCATGTTTTGTTTGTCGCCCAAGAAAAGAAGTGGCAGCGGGAATGGTTAATCGCCTTTAGGTAAATTGCCCCCGTCTGTAACTCTCTCTCTCTCGCCACATTGCCTCCTCCTTGTTGTCGTGTTGTACCATTAATTAGATTTAGCCTGCTCAGCGCAAAACCCATTCCGTTTAAAGCCTTTGACGGGGGAGGAAGAGGGAGAAGAAGAGGAGGAGAGGAAGGTAAAGGCGAGGAGGAGACACGGAGGAAGACGGAGGCAAAAGGGAAAATAATTAGTGTTTCTATGTAGAAAATGTTTGAAGCAGTTGTTTTCATGTGACATGAAAGAGACATTTTGTTACCTTGTGAAAATCCTGACATCAGTAGTTTGCCTGGAAAAAAAGAATTTATAAATGTCTTCTGCTTTGAAGACGTTTAATCTTTCAGTTTATTGACATTTGAGTTGAGTTTGAACATGTTTATGAATCATGTATGAATAATTTTACATCATAGCTCCCTGCACTCCCTCCGTCCTGGCTCTACTAGACATGTACTGAAAAACAAACAGGTTCATACAGTTCACTGTATGTGAGAACGCAAATGTCCGAGTCAGTTGCTGTGGACATTCTCCAGAGGTTTCCTGCCAGCCCCCACGTAAGAACTCTGGAGAATGTCACAATGAGCCAATGTGAGAATACAGCACGATATTTTCCATAGGATATTTCCTGAGGATATTTTCCGGAGGATATTTCCAGAGAAGGTCCAGGTCCAATTTTTCCAGAATTCATGTCTGAAAGCGACTTAATTTAACATTTGGTCATTTTCCGCCCTTTGTGTGTCTGTGTGTGTGTTCCAGGAAAAAGAATCCCTCAAGTCGACCAACAAGATCTGCCGCCAGCTGTTGTACCACCTGACCCCTCACTCCAAGTGGACGAGACAGAGCGTGCCCAGGAGGAAGTCTCAGGCGTGGTGAGTGTCTCCTCTCGGCTGTGCCGTCGCTCTTCAGATCGAAAAAACGCCACCGTTTCCACGTCCTCACCGTGAGCATCAGCGCCGCTCATAATCCTCCACAGAGCCTCTCTGATATACTCAGAGGAAGTCTGGGACAGGTCTATCACCTGGGATGGATTACCTCCAGGAATTTAAGGTTTCATCATGTGTTTAATAGGTTTAAAGTTTTTTTGAAACTGTTATTCCTTAGATTTCATTCCACAAGTGTAATAAATCTGTTTTCAGTATTCAGTACCGGCTGATACGCAAAGACCAGATTTTGGAATCGGTATCCGGAAGGGAAAATGGAATCGGATCTCAATCTTATAATGACCAGAAATTTATTTTGATCTTAACTTGTTTAATAAAGGTTGAAATACATTGGCCCACCCCAACCCTGAGACAAATCAGAAGATAAATAACTGATACTGATGAAACTTGGTGGAAGAAAATGAAAATCCAGAGGTGACAAATTGCAAAAAAAACTGTTTCCCACTTGATATGATTGTGATGAAAACAGCCTCACACCGGCTGAAACACTTCAACGATCCAAACCACCCAGAGTGTTTTTCTTCCATTATCCCACATCATTAAGGTGTGCTCCTAAAAACTGATCTGCTGAAACACGGGGCTAAGATAACTAGCAGGAGTGAACAGTCTGGGATTTGAACTTCATAGTGATCATCCGAGCTCGAGTGGAATGAAAGGAAGAAACGACAGAAAGCCACTGATTGCAGCAGCAAACAAACGAAAAGGGGCTCAAACGAGGCAACAGGTATACGTTAGTGGAGACGTTATTATGATAATGACGATCACGAGGCTCCCTCTCCCAGAGCAATTAACCCAGATTGAAAGACTTTTTTTTTTGTCGACAGCTTGGGTTAACTTCCCGACCGAGTCTCTTGGTTGCGGCGTTTCAAAATAACGCGCAACAAAATAACACAGGCAGACTCTCGCAGTGAGCTCATTAGCAAGCTCGGCTCTGCTCCCCTCGCAGCCTCCACTGCAACCACCCAGACAGCAACTGTACCGCGGGACTGTTTCCTCTGCTCCGCGTTAACGCTCCCTACAACTCGCACAAAACCCACTGTCTTTGGTTCAAGTGAAGCATTAGGAAGCGGTTTACAAGGTTTCAGGTGCTTTTCTGTTATCGATCCTCCTTCTGCTCCGCCTCTCCGTCCATCACCTTCCCACTTGTTCCCCAGCTCCTTGATTTCTCCCCGTTTCAAAATCCCTTCCTCGCATTGATTTCCCTCCTCTGCTCTCTTTTTCTCCCTGTGGGATTTTCTTCCTCTCCTTGTTTTGAGAGACCATTTCGCTCAACAGTTGCCACACAGCGGCGGTTCTGCAGTTTTGAGCCGAGGCTCTGGGGAAATTGTCTGTCAGACGGAGAGAGAGGAAGAAAGAGAGGGAAGGTGGAATTACTGCTAGGTTGAAAGGCTTGCTTCGAATCTATCGCGAATGTGATCTGTTCATATTTAGGAATGGGAAAACCTATATTGCGTGCTTACATTGTCATTTTCTTCATGAGGATGATAGTGAGAACACTGCTTGATAAATCTAGAAATGTGCGAGGGCCTGCTCTCGAGCGGGGCCTCCGATTGGATTGAGTTTCGTGAGATATATGCAGTTGGTTGCAAATCTTCCACAAATATAACACATAAATCAAAACTCAAGCTTCATTACTGCGGCCGGCTTTGCTTTTATAACCCTGCGAGTGCAACGCAAGTGTGCCACGCTTATTATATTATCAAGGCAATTTCTTTTTTTTTTTTATTCCTCCGCAGCTGCATGTGCCAGGCTTCGGAGAAATACAGTATAGCCGAGTCCCCGGAGGATATTTTAATGTTATTGTAATTGGTATTGGATTTCAGATTCATCGAGCTCCAGCACATTTGGATGAGATTGGACTCACGACTGCAGATGCGAATTTCACTGCTCGTCTTTACTGCAAGGCAATAATTGATGCTTACAGCGGCTATTACAGACCAGAGTATATTTAAAGAAATAACTGTGGTTCATGACGATTCTTCTGTTCAGTGTTTAGCGTCACCAATGAGACTCTGTGTGTATCGAAGGAAATCTCTTATTTTGCTGCATTAGTCAGCGTCGAAAACGTGGTTCAGCAGGATTAAGTGAAGTGCTGATATTCCGTCGTGCCGACTGATGATGAGAGTGAAACGAGTTGTGGCTCTGACAGCTGTTCGGGCAGGTGCCATCAGCTGTGGCTGAGCATTGATAGTCTGTCTGAGTCGTGATATCTGACGCAGACCTCACACTTCTCAGACTAAAGTGCCTCTCCTCCCACAGCTCCCTCTCTGAAGCCGGGCCAAAAGTCATTTTTTATTCATCTTCATATCAAGCTCAGGATAGTCGCGACACACTGGGACATTAAAGACACCAGCAGCTGTTTATCAGCTGCCCCAAAAAATAGGTTAAATAACAAACGATGTCCTCGGATAACAAGAAGCTGATTGCGGCATCATTAACAACATCTGGAAACACTTCATGTCTAATCATGCACACTTCAGACACCGGGGAACATCTGCAAATGGTCTCCATTGACGTCACGTCTTCAAATTTCAACATGTCAACACTTATTTATTTATTTTTGTTATTCAAACCATCCATCAAAAATGAAACCAAAGCGTCTCAATTGCCACCTGGTGGCTGGCTGCAGTATAGGTCATAAACCCCGCCTCCTCCATGATAGTTGATGGGACACGGGCCAAAATATAAAGTCAAATTATACACCTTAAAGATTGTTCTGTCATTTTAGGTAGATTTTATCACTATGATGTTAATTCAAGTGATCATTTTTCCAGTAAGTTTGGTTTTAATTATTAGAAGTTACAAAACGTCATGAAACCTGAGACTGACCCCCGATTGGTCGAGTGTGTGTATCAGCAGGACCGTGACACAACAGCTGAGTGACTGCGCAGATCCCTGTATTTTTTGGTCGTGGGAGGAAGTGGAGACTTGGAAACAGCATTCTTTTGCAAATAGGTGTATTTTTCAAATTCTCCTTTGTCGTGCAAAGCGTTGTTCTTGTTCATTCACATGCAAATGACTACATAGCTGTGTAAGGGAAGACAAAAAAGAGCAAAAGAGAGACGTTCAGACTGAGACACAGAGGTGGGCGTTAAAATTCAATTCTCGCACACACACAATACAGAAACTCAGATGTAAGGGAGATCTGAAGCTGTTTGACCTTCCAACAACCTCTTCTGATCGAAGCTTAAGTGTCGAGATGTGACACCAAACAATGTAGCGCAATAATTTTGTCTCTAGGTCTGACTAACAGGTTTCAGCTTCCAACTTTCTCCACTAGCGTTTTCTTTGCTCTTCTCACTGCTCAACATTTAAATCATCTCCCCATCCCAGCAGTTGAAACCCTCTCCCTTGCTCTGGTCTACTCTCTGCCCCTACAAGAAATCATCCTGTGCTGCTTCCACTGGTTCCCTGTGGCTGCTCAGATTTCAAATCCCCAGATGCTGACACAGAGAATGAGACCTAAGTAGCCTCCTCCATACTGTACGAACAAAACGCTGCCCGTCCTGCACACCAGCCTGTGACCGCCATCGTGACTCTTCCAGACTATGCGGATACAAATTTCCACTTTTATATCACTGATATTCATAAGATCACCACATTCTCCCCATATCTGCTCGTATAGGATGAAAAACGAATTTCCTTTAGTTGCACCAAACGTCATCCTCTCACACCCTGAGAAAAGCCGCCCTGGCGTCTTGACTAAAACTCGATCTGGTGGAGCGTTGAAAAGTTTCCGAGACGTCTGTGTAATTTTATGCTTATCGCCACTTTTTCAACTGCGTTTCAACAACTTTATTTCTATCCCTGGTTTCCTTGACAGCGTTTCACCTGCTAATCATTAGAGAAGCGCTCTGTGAGATTCTCTCTCCGGCTCCTCGCTGCTCTGCTCAGACTAATTTGCTCTAATCTTTAAAGAAATCCCTTTTACTTCCCTTCCTCGCTGTTATTTCTGAGCCTCTCTCCCCGAACATGATCCTTCCAGGGCCACAGTGATATTGTCACAGCGCCGCACCGCTCACCTTTGTGCTCCTCACTGCTGTATGTGTTGATGATCCATGGATATAAACTCATTATGATGCTCATTGACAATTAAAAATCTGAAAAATACATTTAGATTTCTTTGTTCTTCTCCTCCATCCACAGTAAACTAGCAAACTAAATCTAAACTCTGCTATTGGATGGATTGCAATAAGTTATTTCAGATTCATGATTTCCAGAAAGGTAACATTATTGTTTACTGGGTAAAATTGACCCATTATAGCATCAAACTGGTTTAATTTACAATAATAAGCCATCACCCTTATTTTTGTTAGGGTTACCCAATGTACAAAACACAAACATCTAGAAATAAACAAAGACGACGGTTATATAAATAAACATACAAGTATACATACATACAAATGAAATAAAATATAAAAAATCTAAGTTATATCAGAGAAACTGTTTTTAAAAATGTTACCACACATTACACATTTTCTCTGTCACGCAGCCGCTGCAAAAATGAAAAAATGAAGTTCTCCTTCAGTCTGTTTACTCCACATGTGGCATCGGTACACTGATCCCTGTGTCATCTGCCTTTAAAATGTGTACGTCCGAACCGGCTCTGACTCATCACGCCCGACCTCTGCCCAACCCACAAGGTCAACAACTGAGGCGTGGGCGTGAAAATCTTGGGAAAAGAATAGAATTAGAATTCGTATTTTTCGAGGGCCCAATCGCAGACGTCAGGTTTTTGGAGAGGGTTTTGCTCATGTCTCAAGTTGGACGTGGAATATTCCACATGACTGCACGCCGCACTCCGCCTGCTCAATCTGCTTTTCTATTTGACCTCCACTTTTAATAGAGACTTAAAGATCCAGCCGCTATCCTCATCCATCAATAATTGAGGGCTTCCTGCGGCACAGGCTGCTGGAGGATGAGGGGGGAAGAGGGGAAGAGATGCTCGGTATCCACTGCTCCCATCTTCAGGGCACGGGGCCATAAAGAAAGGAAAAGATGCGAGGTTGAAGGAGTTTATAAATTTATAGAATTTTTTAAAAGTCAAATTACATCATTTCCAAGTTTGTTTTTATGCGGGGATTCGACCACACTTAACCTCTCAGTGCTTGGATATTAACTGTAAATCTGAGATAATGCTGCTGCTGCTTGAGAATAACAGAAACAAGGATTATTGTGCTTCTAATGAATCGTGGGTCTCGATCCTTTCCTTTACGGTCAATGAAGATCACTCCCCGCTATCCTCTCTCTCTCTCTCTCTCTCTCTCTCTCTCTCTCTCTCTCTCTTCTCTCTCTCTCTCTCTCTCTCTCTCTCTCTCTCTCTCTCTCTCTCTCTCTCTCTCTCTCTCTCTCTCTCTGTGTTCGGAGCCCTGCATTTTAATGCCGGTTTCATAACTGTGCCTCGACATAATATAGCAGACACAGGCGCACTGCTCCATGATATGCAGTTATGTAATGCAAACTGTTTTCTATGTGTTCCGTCGCAGTATTCTTCTCTCCTCAGCATCCAGTTTGTCACATCAAATCAAATCAGGGGAGCATTTATAGCTCCTCCGCGGATTTTACACGCTTTTGCATTATGGTACGTTCCGTGCCAAGCAGTTTTGTAATCATTGGCACAAGCTTGTGTTTATCTTGGGCAGGATGTCAAACTATTAGGAGCGATCCATGTCACCTTGATGCTGAAGAGTCGTAATACTTTCTTTCCCTTTGTTCTTTCCGCTGTATCTTTGATGTGCTCCTCCTTCCTTTGCTCGCTCTTTCACTTCAGTGCAGGTTGTGTTTTGCATTGAAGGAAAACATCCCTTTCTGTTTATGCTATTTGTCCCGTTTCCCACATTCATGTCCAAAGAGCCCATTGTGCTTGTATGAAGAAGTAGCTGAAAACTTTGAAAGGCCCCCTTTTCTAATTTGACACAAATGTCTTGTGGGAATTAATAACACTAAATCTTCAGATGGGATTTTAATGATTTGTACTTAGATTCTCCTGTTTCTCTTTCTAAGGGCACATGTGCTGCTCTTCTCTCTGCTCTGGCTTCACTCCACGTTCACATTAGCTCTGCAGAGCCCCCGCCCCCAGATTTCAAATTCAAAGTTACCAAAGAACCCAGTGACTGATCTGAGATGTCAAAACACTGCACAGCCCGGAGCTGCTCTGTTGATGCCGTACAATGGTCGAAGCCTTAATCACCCCATTCGCTAAATGTTTCACTGAAATTTAATCCAAATCCAAATGAGCTTTCAGGCTTTCTTTTTTCTTTTTTTCCTCCCCAGCACATGTGCCATTATCCCTGTGAAACTGGAGGACACGAGATAGTATATGCAATCACCACTTTCATGTTTCCCAGAACATTTTCTGCAGAACCGTAGTATCAGTGTGACAGAGAGAAAATGGCATATTTAACGGATTTTTTTTTTTTTTTTCCTCAGAGTGACTGTAAAGGATTCTCATTAAAAAATGACCCTAAGGCATGAGTTACATCATTTGATGCTAAAATGGAGTTGAGTTAAACAAACTGGTTGAGGAAGTGTTCAGCTGGGAAGTCTGCAGTCACAGGCCCAGAGGGCACGTTCACATAAAACACAGGCACAGACACAAAGGAGCCGTCCTTTACCAGCTCACCTTTTCCTGCATGAGCTTGTACATTAGACACTCGTAGGGTCTCCCACGGCTGAGCCAGACATCCTGGGCATGAATTAAACAGACGCCCGGAGGTAAAACAGCTCCGATCGCTTCGAGGAACAAACAAGTCAAGACCAAAGCGTTGATGAAGCAGACATTGATCCGAGCGATCCCACGAGTCTGTGGAGCTGGATCCACATCCAGTGTTTCTCAAGTGCTTTTATTTCATTCCCCCTGAAATGAGTCAAGAGTCTCGCTGCGCGCTCAGCGGGACATAAATCTACAGAGTTTCTCCTCTTAGCTGAGATATCTCTGCTCAGTGACACACTGACGTTAACCAGACCGCTGGGCTTTTAAACCATGTGGGCCAGGCTCAGAGTTTTTAACCAGAGCAGCAGAAACAATCCTTTTAAATTATTTCTACAGAATATTAAGATACAAATATTTTCTCGACCATTACTATCAAACTGCATGTGAAGCAATCTAATGAGGTTTACTTTATAAAGAGTATAACATTTAATTAATGGTAAATATATTATCTAGTAATATTATAATGATTCATTATAAGAGGATAAATTGTACTGCCATTTATCCTCCTCTCGCATTAACTTTTTCTCGCTGGCTACTCATCAATAAAACACTGAAGAAATAGTTCCACATTTAGGGAAATGGATTAATTTGCTTATGAAACAATTCATCAGTTAATCGATTAATTGACGGATGATTAATCAGCCACAATTTTAATAAGCAATTAATAATTTAATCAATTCATTATTTCAAGCTGGGTTGTGTGAGCTGGTAAAGGATGGTCCTTTGACATTTACTTCAGACTCAAATATTTTTCTCTTTTATATTCTTCAATGATGAAATATTAGTATAGAAGAGATACAATATCCGCAGATTAACGAGTGATAAAAAGGTTCTTGTAAGTGTGAGAAGCAAATAAATCTAATAGGCAAATTTCCCCAAATTGTTCTAATGTTTCTTTAATCATCAGCTCCAGTAGCTCTGATGAAGTCACAGTTACCAGTGCTGAAAAAATGTAAAACCATCTTTAACACTCATCGTTATGAAATCCCACAGTATAAATGAACACGGTGGGGGGGTATAACCTTTACCACACTCCCCCATGTCCCTGGAGTTATTACTTATTCATGAGAGTAAATGGAAGGGAACATGTATTCTATGTGGGAGGGCGGATTACAAGTTTCTCCTGCCATTTCTTTAAAACTCTGGCACCAGACTAACAAAGGTTTGTGAGTAATACTGTTGCCGTGGTTTAATCCTGGAGGATGCAGTGTCAGCCCCGTCGGCCGCCTCCGCCTCCTCCTGGTTCACCAGTGTTCGGTTACGTTTAAAGGTTCAGTGTGTAGAATTTAGGGACATCTAGTGGTGAAGTTGGATGTTGCAGCTAAATGCTAATTGCGTCACAGTGGAGCAACTAGGCTGTCTAACTTCGAAGTTCTCCGTCAAATGTGGCCGACAAATGCGTCCTTCCGTCCCAGAGAAACAAAGGCTCCAATGGATGGATCCTTCCGGGGCCAAACCTATACCAACCTTTCCCATTATGTTTCAGCCGGCAATGGGAAAGGCGCCGGCAACTACGAGACGTCCAATGCTTGAGTATCACGCTTCAACTGAACCGAACAGCGAAATAAAATAAAATAAATAAAAACACCATGTAAGTTAACAGAGCTATAAACATACAACTTGCAAAATCAACATCTCAATTTGAACAAAAGCTTAACCCTGTAAACCTCCATGAAGGGAGGATCTGTTGCAGGATAGTTAGACTGTGTTAGTTTTAGCCACTTGTTCCTATCAGTCTGACAGCTGAGTGTTTTTGCACAAACTCATTTCCATTGTGTTGCGTAAGAGACGCAGCTGGAGCAGATGCGTGGTGTGTGCACTTGTTACAGTCGTCTCTGGGCATCGGAGCCTGTCTGAGTGAATCTCTGTGTGAACAGCAGCAGCCTGTGAGATCCATCAAACCGCTGTAGGTTTTGTCATCCACTACAAATCCCATCCAGTGCGGTTGAAACACAGATTGAATTGCAGATTCCTCAGCAGCGTATTCCTCGAAATTCCCTTTTCTGAAATGCTTCGTTAAAACACACGTCCTCTGTTCTGTTTTTTTTTCTGACCTTTTCTATAATTGCGATCTCTTCGCCTGCATTCAATTTCAACAGCACAAACCCCAGATGTTTTATTTCCTACCTCTGGGGTTTGCGTAACTACAGAGCGGCGAGGACCCTTGTTCAGTGCGTAAAAGTTAACAACATCCCCGAGGAAAGATAGGCTATGAAAAGCAATTAGACAGTCTGCCTGAACCCACATTTAAACAGCCAATAGTTTGACACATGAGAGTCGGCTCTTATTAGATTCCTGTTCTGTCGTATCAGTCGCTCCTGAGGAAGTCAATAGATGGATTCGCCTCAGTTGTTTGCTTTTAAATGAGTCCACGTACAGCGGGACGGCGCTCTCGGTTAGCGCCGTGTTTATGCCGGCCGACTGCCCTTTGAAGTTGTTTGTGTCTGAGCCGGTCCAAGAGGATGTGCACCGCTGCCTACGAGCATGGCAGCCACATCACAGGGAGCCAGATTAGACGTTTTGTTTTGTTGTCATCTTTTCGTGGTGACGGACCACGGTGTGTAAGATGTGGCTTTAGAGACGCTAGCTGAGCGCCCCGGCCCAGCAGCCTGTGGGTGGAGCTGTGCCCACGGAGCAGGGAGGCAGCGGATTTGGATGGAAGGAAGTCTGGAGTCTCCCTCACTCAATCTCATTAAAAGCACATTAGATTTCAACCCCCCCCCCCCTGCACCACCCACTCAGCTGCAGGAGCGACCCTGCCTGACGCTGTCTCATGGAGCTGCTCCTCCCACACAAGCGCAGGCGCTCAGACGAGAGGGCAGGGAACCAGTTGTGGCAAGAAAACCCTCCGATAAGTACGTCCAGGAGAGCAGAAGTCGATGCTCATAATTAGTTTCATTAGAGTAAAGTGCAGAAGCGGCACAGTGGTGCAGTAAACCTCCCGTAGTCGAGCGTGCCAAGAATCTGCCCGATGCAGTCTGACTTTTAAAAAGACTACAGTTAAAATCAATAATATTTGATTGAGCTCGGGAATGTATTGGTCATATTCCCAGAAAATGAATTATTAAACTTCAATTCAAAGGTCAAACATTTACTGGTTTCAGCTTTCTAATTATAAGTATGTTTTTTCTGTTCTTATGAATTTAATTGACTATATAGGCTTCGACAAGACAACGGACATTAAATCAATGTTTTCTGTAAATTTATCAGACTAAATGTTTGGACTTTCTGGCTGGTTAACCATCGAAACAAATATTTGTACAAACCACTCTACAGGTAGAAAATACCTACAGGTTGAGGCCAAAATAACTAAAGAATGAATTAAATCTTAACATTTTTATGGGCCTGAAGAAAGGCATTTGCATAATGCTGTATTGTTTTCACATGAAAGTATATTCATATTTTTTGTCAGTTTAATCAAGCTTCACCAAATTCCACACACTCCTTGATATCCGTTAAGTAAAAACACGATCTTTTTCGCCCTCTCTCAAAATGTTAAAGAAAGTTTTTAATATCTGCACCAAAGTTTCATGGGTTCTTTCAAGGTCCCAAATATCGCATCCTTCCACCAAGTTCTGTGGAAATCCATTGAGTTGTTTTTGTGTAATCTCGCTCACAAACAAACAAACCAAGCAACAAACAGCTGAAAACAGGTAGAGATGAAAGAGTGGACACAAGGTCCCAGAGACGGTGGGGAAACAAAAAAAGGGCCAAGAAACAGAAAAGACTTTAAAAGTGAGCGGCGGTGAACAAGAGTGTGGATATGAAGGAGGGAGAGATGAATTATAGCCTCCTCCTGGAATCAATAGTCTTCGAATCACAGCCTCGGCGTGCTACAGATCTCTTTCCTTTCCCTGAACGCGGCAGCGAGGGTGACTGATGTAGAGAGCACAGCCTCCCAGACAGACCGCAGAGAGCAGAGCGAGATGTGGGGATAATCCTCGCCTGAGGAAACAGGGACGAGGCAAAGGCAAAACAGACTCTAAAGACAAACACAGGATCAACTTCAGGCCAGTTAAACACGACGTTCTTCTCCTGTTTGTCAGCTTCTTTTAAACAAAGTCTCGCACACTTCCGCTTCGTCCTCATTTGTTTGGCAGACGTCTTCGCTCTGCCTTCTAAACAAAGGGGTTTGAATGCACTGCGGCAGGGTCTCTCTTAACACTTCACTGCCGCCTATAGTCCTGCATGCAGCCACCTGATAGCTCCTATGAATATTTAACCACATTCTGGTATAGAGAGAACACTTAGGTTCATTTTGCCCAGCGAGAGATGCTGTGATCCAACCTGACAGGTGTGATACTCTTAGTGGTTCTCGTCCCTGAGATGGATTCACCTTTACACCTTTTGTCCAAAGTCATTGGGACTGAAAACGGATGATCACTTGGCTTTATCGCTCTTGTTTCAGGACCAGCTTTGTGCCTCTTCAGCGTGTTCGTCCATCCATCATCCAGCCTGTTATCCTCCCGTCTGTCCCGCACTAAATCTCCAAAGACCTCGGACTGAGCTGAAAGGAGAAGTTTTGGGGAAATCACACATTTGCTTACTTGCCTATAGAGTTAAATGAGAAGGCTGCTTCATCTTAAATGTGTGTGCGCTAATTATATAAAGCTACAGCCAACACGTGCTAACTTAGCTTAGCATAAAGACTGTTTAGCTGTAACAAAAGTCCCCAACCAGCATGATTAAATCTATCTAATTAACATGTTTAGATTTATTTGTTTCATTTGTTGTGTTTATTGGTTTCAGGTTTATTTGCCTAACTGTCGCCTCGTCTACGCCAATGCAGATATTTTGCAAAACAAAACTTTATCCTCTGCGCGTAAAGTCACAAAATCAGTTTCCTTTGTATCGAAACGTTGAAATATGTGTTGAAAAGAAACAATGCAGATCAGGCCTGTTACTGTGTCCACGGCCCACAAAGGAGACGGCCTCTTTGGCCACATAGAGTGCGAGGGTCAAAATGAGACGGTCTGATCTACGGAGGATTTACGTGATTTGGATCAAAGGCTTGTCCTGCCCTTACGGCTGGTGCCTAGCAACAGAGCTGCATCTGGACACAATAAGAACATTTTAACGTAAACTGTTAGCTGTTTCATTTAGCCTGATACTTTCTTCTGAAAGTGTAACAAAAGATCAAAGCACGGGATGTTTTGGTCTCGTCACTTGCTGCCACAATTAACTCTTCGTCACTGAAGAGTGATGAATCCTAGGTTGGCCTGAGGTGCAAGTTGACACATTTGTTTCTAATTAGGACTCGGACATGTTTGCAACGTGTTTACTTTTTCCCTTGTTTGCTCTGATCGCCGATGATTCAGGAAGGAAGTGATCACAAAAAACTGAAAACAGCTGCTTCCATTTAGACCATGACATTCAGCCCAGGAGGCAGAATTTGTTGCTTGAGGGACTCGGACCAAGACACATTTAAAAGCAAATTCTCTGCATTATTGATTGCAACACTTTCTACACTCTATTTCTTTTTGTGCACACGTTGCAGTTTCCCTGTACCTGTGGGACCGTGTGGCACCTCATTGCAGACCCTTATAGATCAATAACCTCTATCATTATGTAAACATTGTTTGTCTTTACACACTTCTGAATTGCTGACTGTTAACAGTGAAGAATTTGCACACTTGGATCACTGACATTTGTGCGTCAGAGATAGAACTTGTAACAAAATGAGCTTTGTTTTGTCTCCTCTGTCGCAGTCTGAAGACGACGCTGAAGAAGAAAGTGACGGGCGATGTGGTCAACCTGTCCGGCATCCCGCTGTCCGGCCGAGACGTCCACCGCGTGGCCTTCTACCTCCAGAGCAGCAGCGATGCGGTGACGGCCGTGGACCTTAGCTTCACCGAGCTCCAGGACGAGAGCTTACGTCTGCTGCTGCCTCACCTCGGCTGCCTGCCCAAACTCACCATACTAGCTGTCAATGGCAACCGTCTGACGGTGGCCATCCTGAAAGAGCTGACGGACACGGTCAAAGATCCAAAGAAGTTCCCCTGCCTGGCCTGGATCGACATGGGCAACAATGTGGATATCTTCACCGTGCCGCAGCCGCTGCTCGTGGCCCTGCGGCGACGCTTCGGCCTGCGCAGCAGCCTCCCCACCATTTACGAGTACAATGAGGCGCAGACATTCGGTCGCTACAACCCAAACATGGAGACCTCTGTGGAGGAGCCCAGCCTGTGCGAGGAGGGCGATGCGGAGGAGGACGACAGGGAGGAGGAGGTCGACAGGCTGGAGCTACGAGCCTGGGACTTTGGTGAAGAAAACGTGTCAAAAACTGTCCCGCTGCCCTTCTGTGGGAGGTGATCGCACAGAGCTGCTTCCTTTCAGACTGACTGGTATCCCTTTGTGTCCCCTCGCCCTGAGTGTAGCCTCCTGTGTGGGCTGGTGCCATCGTGGCACAAGATGAATCCAGTTTCTGATAATAACTTGTTGTGTTTCCCTCTGGATGCTCTGATGTCCAGCGATGTGAGGCAGGCAGTTTGTAGAGACACATTGATTCCACCTCCATTTGTCCAGGAGAAGTCGGACTGAACTGAACAGACTTGCTGTTTTTCGTCTTTCGTTTTTTGTAGAAGTTTCCCATTCTCTGTCACTGTCCACGGAAGCAGCTGGGGGTTAAGTGCCTTGCACAAGGGCACACCAGCAGTGGGTGTTAAAGATTGGGGGGAGTATTACTCATTCACATTTCCCCAAGCACATTTTTCTACCCGGTCCTGCTTCTCTAACAACTTTTCTCCTGCTGCCCCTTTTCTGTGAAAAGTCAGAATAAATCAAAGCAACTAAAAATCCCACTTAAAAAAATCAATCAGTTAATTTTCTGCTCATGTTTTTTTTGCTTTGACAAACAGTGTCTGAACCTGAACTTCAATCTACAGGATTTATTTTTAGTCAGAACTCAGCTGCAGTGAGATTATGTTCACATAGAAATATGCTTCCTCGTTTTCCTGTTGGAACACAGCATTTACTAAAGAATTATTTTAGAATATAAATAGCCACTTGTGGTGAATAAATGAAGCGTCCTGAACACATCTTAATTTAAATCCCGAGCACCACTGCTTCAGTACATGTGGATCCTTTGATGTCGCAGCCTGGAACATGCAGACGACACAGACAGTGTTTGGACGCGAGCTGCTGAGGAACCGATCTGCGCCTCTATCAGGTCTCATTAGACCCGCTCAGTCACAGATGGCGAGCCGCAGAATCTATTTTCTCCCCCCGCAAATAGGACTAGCCCCAGATAATTTTGTCCACTGGTGGTTCATGGTTTATAAGCATCGAGAAACGCTCCGTTTTAAACGGCATACACAGAGTTAAATGAAGGTATTACAAACAGCTGTTTTATGTTCTCCTTCGTGGGGCAGAGTCTGCACACAAATCCTTGTTGTAGCATGAATAAATTGCAATGTTTTTGTTTTTTACTAGTGTCTTTTTTTTTAGATGTGTAGGTGTTATTTTGGGGTTTTTCAAAACGTGGACATGACTGTTTGCTGTAGGGAAATATCAGACCCCACAGACAGAGAGCGTGTTGAGTCCAAAAGACCTTTTTCCCTATTTAATGGAATAGGAAAGACCTCAGTATAAACTATAGACTGTGGAGAAAGATGGATGCATCTTTACGCAAACGCCACCATCTCGTGCATAGGGAGCCAGAGTCTGCGCATGGAGCCACAGCAGCGAGGTCGTGTTGACACACACACACACACACACACACACACACACACACACACACACACACACACACACACACACACACACACACACACACACACACACGACCAATCGCAAATCAGTCTCAGCTGTCAATCATGGTGTTTCACCCCATTTTATAGCATCAGATAAGTAATTAACACCAAACTTACTAGAAAGATTGACGTGATAAGAACTACCTAAATTGACAGAAACCATCTTTAAAACTAATTATTTGTCATGTAGCCACCAGGGGGGCGATCGAGACGCTTTGGCTTCACTTTTGGGGAGCTGTCATGTCGTCCATCTTTATATGTAGTCAACGGTATAAACTATTATTTCAATAGATATCCCGAAAAATTTGAGATTCTTTCTTGAGGGATTCGTTAAAAATTGCCGCATGTGAAAGCAACTCTGCCAGAGCCCGCGTCGTTTCCTGCCTACAGAGGTTTTCTCTCCATGCTAAGATTCAGGAAAATCTGTTTGTGTTTACAGGGATGTTAATGAGCAGGATGCTTGGTGTGAGTGTGTGTGCGTGTGCGTGTGTGCGTGTGTGTCCATGAGAGTATAATTAGAGTGTGCGTCTGTGTGCATGAGTGAGTTCTGGACATGCAGAGTAAATTACTACCTTTGATCATAGAAATGAAATGTTTACTCATTTGCACTTTAAGGACGACTCTGCACGGGCTTTGTTTTTTAGGGGGAAGTTGTTGTTGACATGAAAACACACTGATTGGCTCGCATCCTATCGCTGTTAGATGAATCCTCAGCATTCATACAAGTCACTGCCATGATAAAAAAAAAACACATTGGTACACGTAGTTGATTTTGTCCTCATGAGATCGTGGCTTGCTTTTAAAGAAACAATGTTTGCCTGCTGTTGCTTCAAAAATAAACATGATTTGAATAAAGTTGGTCTTTTGTGGACTTGTCTTCTCAAACTGTTGGAGCATTATTTATTATTCCACAATATTATAACATGATGCAGAAATATAAGTGCTACTTTATAGATGATTGATCATGTTATGCAGCAGCTCGTTAAACATTTAACTAAGACCACATGGTGTGTTGTCAAATCTGAAGAAAAAGAACTGAACATTTGGATTTGTGTTTTTTTAATTTTTTTATTGTATTCTCCTGGAATTCATTAGTTTAACAATATAAATGCTTTAACCTGCATAAAGTGATACTTTGGGGTTTTCTATGATACATATTCATATTTAAATGTTTTCCCACATCCAGCAGATATGGTGCAACAATATAATTTATTTGGATTCATGTTTCTGTTCATCTGATGAATGTAAATCAAATGTTGACTCTTTATTTGACTTTAAGTTCTTTATTGGTCTTTATTATATACATTGATTTCAAGGTGCCCAACGCTGCTTTATAGAGTTAACTAGGAGAAGAAAATACAGTAAAATTAAATAAATAAAAATAAAACCAAGGACAATGCTGAATATTCATGCGGAATATATCTTTAGCTGCTATATAAATGCTCCACTGTATTAATGAGGTGGTCACTGAGTTTGGAGCTGGGGCGTATTTAACAGGCAAAATCATTAAAGGACAGAAAAAACTAAACATTGAGCTAAAAGACGAAAACGACGAAAGATGAGTCTTTGTGTTTCCATCACTACGAACTCTTTCACATCATAAGCAGCCGTTTGATCCATTTTTAATACAAAGATATAGACACGTCTGCAAAAATGAGTTCTATACATAAAACCTATGTCCTCCTGCAGATGGGATGTATTTATGGTTTTGCTGTGTACCAGGATTAATTAGTTGCTTTTTGAAAATGAGCAACATGAAAAAAAGGGAAATCTAATCAATCAAGAGATATCCATTCATCCATCATCCGTATCCTTTAAAGGTTCCATAGGGGAGCTGGATCTTTATGTCTTAGGAATGTGGGAGGAAGCCGGAGTTCCTGAAGAAAACCCACGCAGACAGGGTAGAACATGCATACTCCTATCGAGACATATGTGATTTTATGTGTATAAACAAAGAAAGGTGGAGCATTATTTTACATTTTACGTCGACAAAACTTGCTCGGTGTGCATGAGCCTGCATCACACATAATTTGGACATTGTATGAGGCTGAAAATGCTCCAACACGTCAGGGAGGCATTAGAAACTCTACCCCTGCACCTGGTTTCCACGTCAGCATTTCATATTGTGTGTGGATGAGAATGTTGCCCTGTATGGACCCGTCAGAGGCTGAATAATATCAACATCCTGCTAGCGAGGCATTTTCATATTTGCAGTGGTGGGCGGTGGGGGGCTGAGGCCATCCATCTTCTATTCCCAGTTTGTCCCTCTGAACAGAGGAGTGTCAAATTACACAGGATTCTGGGCTTGTTTATGGCCGACGCTCAAACAAGCTGCCGACACTCGGCGGTTCAAATCAACTCGGTGCAGTTTATCAAACACAAACAGTGTCTCGTGCACAGTCGTGGGGAGTAGAGCATATACACAAGTCAAGTAAATACAGTACAACAATACGGCGAAGTAGAGCAAACCGCCAAGGCCCAACAATCTGCACCAAATTGCACAAACTGGTAGAGAGAAGATCTTGCTTACAAACATAGAAACCAACCAAAAAACAAATGGGCAGACATGAAAACATCACCTCCTTGGTTCGAGGTAAATATTCGATGTAACCGTCTATTGCTTTCAAAATGAAAAATAGGTCAATATCAATTCTGTTCGGTAGAAATTAAAACATATATTGAGTGTAGAATTTTCCAGGACTATGAAAACATGTAGTATGACAGTATTTAGAGTTCAATCTGACAAAGCTCTCCACATGCAACAGAAACATTAAAATTGTACTAATCCATTATTCATTTTACAACCAGCTTTGAAATGGAGATTCTGAATGCCCATTGTTTGTGTATTTTGTCTTTTCGTCAACAGCTGCTCGTGTGCCTATGACACCAAATGAAAGATACTGGAGAATATAATGAAGTTTCATTATTTCAAAGTCTGTGCACGATCTGTCTTTCGGCACTGTCCATCTTTTTCTGATAAATTGCACTTGTTTACTGTAACCGATGGTCCAGGTGAGTCATTCTCAGCCGTGTGATGGGAGCAGGACGCAGATTGGTGCACGGCGATGTGGGAGGCAGAGGGAATGTTTTCATTCCCAGAGCAAACTCTCCCACATCTTCCTGTCAGTAAAACAGAGCTCGGTTAAAACCCTCATAAGACCATAATACAGACCGGGCTGGCTCACGCAGCAGCAGTATAGGAATTCAGATCCTACTGTAAAGCAAATCGCTGGTACTGCATTAAAATACTAATAAGTACCATCAGCAAACAAAACTTTAAGGTTACATATAATTATTCCCTGCCAGGAATCAGTTTGTTATGTTATCAGTATGAGTAATCTTACAAGTCCTGAGATGATTATCGGAGAAGGGGGGGGGGGATTTCACAATCAGAAATGGCCTTTATGCAACCTCTTACCCTGAGAGGTAACTGTGCACAGCTATCTAATTACTAATAACCAGCTAGATAATTGGTTATTTGACAGAATGGCTATTAAATATATGACGTGTACGTTTTTCCAGAGAAGGCAGGAGCTGAGGTCATTGAACTTCAAGTAGTACAAGTGGTACTAGAAGTAAAGTAGTACTTGAGTAAAGGGCATTTGCACAGTACTTCAGTAAACCTTCTTCCCACAAATGTGTTTTATTCAAAAACAAGTTACTTGATATTATTTAAATGTGTTTCTTAGGGTTTTTTTATTAAACTTATTGCAATCAGCTGTTTTTTTATTCAACTTATTGCAATTAGTTGTTTTTTTAATTCAACTTATGCAATCAGTTTTTTGATCATCTCCCATAAACCTGATTTGTAGTTTCTAACTATTTTCTTAAGTTCTCTGTAAGTGCTATACTATGTAAGTGAGTAACTGTAAGTTGCACTTTTCAACACAAAAGTGATCATATATGCAGAATAACGAACCAATGACAAAACAATGCTGGAATATTAAAATTAAGTTTATCCTTTATTATTTTCAACTCAGGTTTCTTATACAACTGTTTACAATTTTTCCAGGAATGGCAAAAGAAACGTAAAACACAGAAGTGGAGTGCTTTGATTTGGAAAGAACACATGCTCCATCTAGTGGCAATCGTTGGCATCGCAGAACAGCTCCATGTGAATTGGGGCCTGTCAGAACAAGAGGTGGCTACATCTGCTGTGTGCATGTGAGTGAGAGAGAGAGAGAGTGTGTGTGGTCTTCATCAAACTAGGTCTTTTGTTATTGTTTTGAATGAGAGACTCCTAGTTGTTGAAGTTACATATTGGACATTTAAATTCTTCTTTTTGTAAATTACGTTTTGATGAATCATCTTCTTATGCGTGGATTCAGGAGTGTGACCATTAAAGGAGGAGCTGTTTCAATCAGTTCATCTAAATGATGTTTAATTTGTGTCCCTCTCAGTTGTCAGAGTGAACCGAGCCGACCCAGAGATCTTTGAGAGCATGGACACTCGTTTCATCACCAAAATGAGTCGCGCTCAAAATGATTCACAAGTAGTGTAGTGCAGTAATTGACCAGAGCCATGAATCCTGCGTCTGTGTGTATTCAGAAAGATATGGACACAGGTAGATGCGTCTTTTTACATTTATTTACAATTTTTACTTACAAAAGCACACAGAGGGTTGGGGGGTTTGGGGAGTAGGTGAAGGGTAAGGGGTTGGGAGAGAAAGGGTGAGACGGGGCGGTGGATGAAGGGTAGGAAGGGAGGAGCAGGTAAGGTGGGAAGGGGTATGTGACCCGGCACAGTGTTTAGACCGACAAATTTGTCTTTAAAAAACAGCCTGTGGGTCGTACTGGACCCCACTGACCTCAGTGTGCGTAGACACAATCACATTTTGGGGGTTCAAGAAGAGGGCGAGACCTGCATTCAGTTCGGAATTAAATCTTTAATTCAAAATGGGAGGACTGGTTTGGAGGACTAGAGAAAGGAAAAAAAGATTCTAAGTAAAAAACAAATGTTTATGAAAGCTAAAATAACTGAAATACTGAGACCACAGAGAAACACACTTTAACATAAATAGCGGGGACTATTATGTAGGAGGCAGCGTACTTACCACGGGGAGATGCGATCACAAACCCCAATAGACTCCGCCACGTGAGCACACGGTGATCACTGCCACTGCAAGAACAAACCACAACACACTGTTCAAGTCAGGAGATGTTTGGTTTTCCTTTTGCACGCTTTTTACATTTATGCATCTGGTGCGTCAACCACTCGCTTGTGGTGAATCCAGTGTTGATCCCCTGCTGTGTTCACACATGGGATTCTCCTGGATTTCTACAGACATTATACGGGGAGGCCAGGTGGAGAGCGTCTCCCTCGGACATTTGCGTTCATGCACCTCCTCTGAGTTCAGTGCACGTCTGAAAGCAGCTTACATGTAGGTTAGAAGTGTCTCGGGCTGTATCCATCAAGCAGAAGCAGAAATGGTAGAGAAAAGGTAGAATGTGTGAGTTTGTGTGTGTCAATCTGAAGTGATTGTCTCCATGTGCTTTCTGTTGCTCATATTACACAACTCTGCAGACAATTGGGTGTTGGACTCTCTCCAAAGTTCTCCCACGGAGGTTGATCTTATCGTCTGCTTCTCTTTGAAAGTTGTTAAACTTGAAGAGTCATGTGCAGAACAGATTTCCCTTGAAACGGTCTGCATCATCATCTGATGTTATTTCCAGGACTTGTTGCCTTTATCATTAACTGCATTGTTACAAGCAGAGGGATGGAGTGGGAGGGTTACATTGTGAAGGAGCCAGATTGTGCAACTGGGGGAACATGAGATGCAGCTGATCTGACGTAGCATGGGAAGAAAGAGGGGATTTTAAGTGTGTGTTCACTCAATAAGTCTGGTGTGTATGAGCAGGTGATCGATTGGGTAAAAAAAAAATAATCGAATACCAGTTCTGTCAAGACACAAGAAAATAATAAATCCAGCTTCTCTCAGGCGAAGATTTGCTGCTTTTTCGCCATTTCATATCATAAAGTGAACATTTTGGGGTTTTCAGACAAAATAATCACAATGAAGACGTCGAGTTGGAAACACAGAAGTTATGAAGGGGAAATTTTCAGTCTTTTATTTCTTTTAGATGAAAATATTAAAGTTTTTCTCCACATCATCATGTAGAAACATTTAAGAGCATCAAGTGACACTTGAAGGTTGTTTTCATGTTCATCTGCCACAGAAACAGTTGCTCCATTGTCCCCTTAAAGGAGAAATATGATTTTTTTTTTTTTTTCTATGAGCGCGTTGTATAGTTTTTTTTTTCTGTGCATGTAAAAGATGAGTGTGACTATACAGCTTTAAACTTCCTGAAGGAACTGGTCCAGTTCAGGTAGTTTAAAACTGGGTCAGAGATCTTCTAGCTGGTGTGCACATTCAAAACACATGGAGCCAATACAACAGGTGGATGGTTGGAGGAATGGAGGATTACTCTGAATAAACATAAATTAACTTATAACCATCCGTGCCAGACAAAATAAAATGATTAAATAAGGTTACTTACATAAACTTTGCATCCACAGAGTCGACAAAAGCATCTGCATCCTTCAACAAGAACACAAACAAATATCATCACCAAGCGTTAGGGCCTATTAGGGACCAATAAACATCAAACACATAAAGTGAATTAGGGTGCACAATAAAGTAACACAATACAAAGTAAGGAAAATAAACTCAACAATAGACACAATAAAATCGAACAAACTTACTGGTGCAAGTCCACATGGTCTCAAACAAAGGAACAAGGCTGGTCACTCCCAGACCTCAAATAACCTCCCCCTTCAAAACTCCTCCCCTTGACAGGTACGTCCCAGCTCCGGCCCTGGACTCACAGAACGGGCCTTCATTCTGGTTTGAGATTCTTTAACAGATATTCTGCAAATGTAAAAATCCCAAACATTGACCCCGAAGCCCCTCAAAGGCCTCATGAGTCGTCTAGTCGACGTATCGACAGGAAGACATACATATTAGTGTAATATTTGCAGAATGCATCCAGAGACTCCAGAGAATCCTCTCAAATGTTCACTTAGACCCATGGATGAACTGATTCGATTTTGTAGGGCAAAGGTCACGGTGTCCTCAAATAAGTCTGGTTAAAAAAAATAAAAAAGACTGAAAATGAACTGGTTGACACCGGCAAAAAAACACAAGGCAGTAACTCCAGGCTATACCAGTATGTGGGTGGAGGCAGGAATCTCAGATCAACGTGTCAAAACCTGCAAAAATAACTATCTGCATTGCATGTGCCAACTAAGGATAAGTAAAAACAACTCTTATTTGAGCACTTTAAGTCACATGCACATCTACCCAGAGTGGTTCTCTCAAATAACACACACGTGAGGGAAGAAATGTGTTCACTTCCAAGTTCCAACACAACTTTGAAGTTTGAAAACTGTGGATGAATATTCAGGCCGGTTCTGAAGCTGCAAAGTGTGTCACTGGGGGCCCGGAGGCCTCAACAGATCTTTTAATGTTGCTGTGTGACATAAAATCAACATAGTGGGGTCACTGTTTGATGTGCGGGAGATGGCAGAGAATTTAAATGTACTTAGGCAGCAGCTTAACACCGCAGTTGCATCACTGTGGGTCCTGGTGTCTCCTGCACACGTGCCGCAGCAGCAGTCTTTATGATATGAGGTGCATTATACAGCCAGAACAAACATGAGGAGCCTTCCTTCCTCCCCCTGAGGCTCAGTTATCTCTGAATGATGACAATAACGATGATGCAGCGCTATCTGCTGCCCCCTGCGGGCTCACAGCGAGTACTGGCGCTGTGATGGAAGAAGAAAATCCCTTTAACCTCCTTTACTGCAGACAGCAGCCTTGTGTGCATACATACACGCACTGGAATGCACACATGCACGCACATATGTTAAATAGGGAGGTAGAATAATATGTAGATGAGTTTAGTTTTGGTGTAAAACAAACAGAAATAACACTGCGTTCGTTGATGTAGGTTGAAATAAGACCTTATATAATAAATACAGTTGATATGATATAATTGCTTTTGCAAAAGTGTTTTTTTCTGTAGGGGAAAATCCAAAAACCCGAAAAAACAATCCTACACCTAAAAAATCCTAAATCTAAACCTAAAAAGAAAACATTAGCCCCCAAAGAATCCTAAACCTAAACAAATCTAAACCCTTAAAAAAATGTAAGCCTATAAAAATCCTGCCTGAAAATAACACATACTGATAGAATAAACCATATTTGAATCAGGGCTGTTGCAGCTGAGCGCATTACTTACCACACGTACATGTGAAACCAAAGCTGTGAACGTAGCATGATGCGTCCGTCGGGCACAAACAAGCGTCTTTACGCACGGCGCAGAACGCCCACTCCGGTGCTGTGCCCAAGCGGATTGGCTGCTAAAGATAACGGCGGCTCTGTGCGCGCTGTGGTTGGCTGCGGCTCTCCTGGCCATTACGTTATGCTTACTCCACACACACAGGCAGTCGGAGAGAGGGAAGACGTAATGGTTTGATTCCCTGTGCACTTGCCATGGTCGTCGTCCTGACATTACTCGGCAAATTCCTCGAACGGGAGGTCCAATGAAGGTACGCGACTCCATCTGCAGTTGCTTTGTGCTTTGGATTCGTAGGTGATGCGGGTTTATTGTGTGGGGCTTTGCGCACGATGCTGCACCGCGAGAGGAAGAGGAATACCTCCATCCTAACGTCAATCAATGTTGTTTGTGTGACACTTAGTTGTGATTACATCAACAGGCTTTTTGCGTTTTTACGCATAATTGGCTGCTTGGTTTGAACTTGTCATCAGATATCCACTCGCCTGCTGCTGCTGCTGCTGCTGGTCCTGCTCTTGTCCGTATGATTTTCATTTTCTTGGCGAGTGTGCAACCCTTTGGAAACGCTCCCCCCTGCGTGTAATAAACAGTAGGTACAGTGTGTAGCCTTGTAATGAGCCCGATCTGACCCCAGTGTGGTAGTCCAGTGGACTAAAGCCGGCGGAGCGACGTCCATTCACCGTCAGGCTCTAATCCGCTCTAATGAGATAGAGACTGCGGTCATTGAGAGAGAGAGAGAGAGAGAGAGAGAGAGAGAGAGAGAGTAGAGAGCGCGCGGGGATGTTTGGGAGACGTCTCGGTGTTGACACACACACACACACACACACACACACAACACACACACACGCCGGTTCGGATCTCCTCTCGGGTCCAGTGCCAGTGGAGTCTCCCCTCTGTCAGCCGGTGTGTGGATCCAGCTGTGGTCCTGCAGCTGGAGCAGAGTCAGGCTGCAGCACCGGGAGGAGCACAGAGGTGACGGGGATGTCTGGGCAGCTCGAGCTGAGCTCAGGACTTGGTAATAATGAAGATGTTGGCGATGATGTCATCGGTGCACCGGTGGAGGCAGGTTTGTGGCTCAGTGAGAGGTTAGAGAGAGCGGGTAGCCACCACCACCATCACAACCACCATCATCATCATCATCATCAGCATCAGCATCATCATCAACATACATACATGCATTATATAAGAGTAATGAGCTGCTGTTTGATGCATCTGACAGTGGATCACATGTTATTGCAGTGAGGATGTGTTCTGTTGTGTGTGCTGGTATGAAAAACATCTGTTATTGCAAAGTAAATACATCCTTATACTCAAATACTTTGCACTGCAAAAAATACAGCCACTGTACTGTACTGTATTTATTCTCTCTGACCTTCATTTCATAGAGAAACATTATCATAATTGTGTGTTGGGGGTAGTCAGTGCAGGTACAAGCTCTCTCGAGGTATCTAGTCCTGGCCAGTCACTTAAATCTATATTTAAATATCACAATATTCTTGGGGTTAATGAGAGTGGTCTATATGTGAGGTGATGTTGGTGATTGGTTACTTTAATCAAATCCTGCTTGATTTTGGAATAATGTCATTCTTGACTTTAGGTTTTCAGTCAACATTGGACAAAAATATTGTTATTTAGTATTTCAGCTTTCATACACATACAGAGTATTGTACGTTTTGCAAATTACCTTTTCCATAAGGGGGAAATGTACCTTAGCTACCCCACTTTTCTTAATCTATGTATAGAATCTTTGTATAACCAATTTACCTGCAGCACATCATCATCACTGTGTCCCAGTAAAACAAAACAGACTTTATGGTTTTTATTGTCTAATCTGATTCAAATTGAAAAGCAGCTCTATAGCCCCTATGGAACAGACGGTGTTAGCGTAGCCCACATCTACTGGCCTTACAGTGTATGTGTTATCAATACCAATCAGTGATGCAAATGCATATTTGATACATTTTTTTAATTCTTTCCATTCAAAATCCTCTTATCATTTCATATAAACTGGACGTCACAGACGCAAACACTAATCTCAAACTGAAATTATAAGATGTCACAGGGCTGTAGCTCAGCGGCTCATGCTCATATTCCAGATGAGAATGTAAGTTGACTTAGGGCTGACTTCTAAAGTGGATGAAGAGGTCCAAAGCTATAAAGAGAGTCCGGGGGGCACGGCAGATTTCGGGTGCGGGTTGTAAAACAGTCTGGTTATGCTTTAATATTCCAGGACAAACTCTGCAGCAGTCAATATGCGTTTGCATCGCCGAACCGAAAGTTCTCTCCAGGCTAAATCCTCGCCAAGTTCTCCTCTGCCCTCGGAGTAAACTGTTTAAACATTTTACTTTGCAGACACAAATCCAAACTTAGCCTGTAGCCGACTTTAATGTGCATATCTCTCTCCAGACTCTCTCTCTGCATGTGATGTCTGCAGGCTGCAGCAGACACGACTGAATCGAGTACATCTCGCACATGATTCACTAATGTGTAGTTTAAAATGAAAAAAAAGAAAATCCCACTGAGTCTTATCATTTTAGACAAACAACGAAAGGCCGTAAATGAATTTGTTTATTTTCTCTGGCGAAATTACTCCCCGGTCTGAACAGTCGGGGCGACTGGATCCACTTTCCACGGCGTGAGTGACATTTCCAGAGAAAAACAGGATTCAGCCGACAGAGAGGGGAAATGAAATGTGAGAGAGAGACAGCTCCTGATGGAAATATGGTGAATGATGACGCTTTATGATAGTGCACAGATGTTTACTCTGCAGGCATCTTAATACTCTCAGTCTGGGTTATACTGTTTCTGTGTATTGATCGCTGTTGATGTGTGCAAATGCATAGACTGAGACTGAGCCTTGAGATGATACATAGCATTAGACAGAATTTGTCAACGATCAGAGATTTGTATACAGATGTAGGTCCTCCATCAGTTTAGCTCTCCATCCATCCATCCATCCATCCATCCATTCATTCTCTACGATTTATCCTTTGAGGGTCGCAGGGGGAGCTTGAGCCAATCCCAGCTGACATTGGGCGAGAGGCGGGGCACACCCTTGATACTGTAGGTCACCAGACAAGTCTTCAATTAACACAATTCCAATCTGCATGTTTTTGGCCATCTCCACACAGAAAGGCCAAGGTCAAGCTGGGATTCGAACCAGGAACATTCTTGCTGTGAGGTACCACTGTAACACCTTACCGCTCTGAGTATGTAGCTCTGTATCAATATTCAGACTCAAGATGGACAGTGTACAAAAACTGGATCAAAATATATGCAGCAGAGACTAGAGCGTGGTGGTTCTCCCCAAGTCCTGCAAACTCATTCTGATGTGTGAAATTGGTGGATTTCTCCTTTAAATAGCTCCACTGAGATGTGGTGGACGGGGCTGCAGGTCAGGCACAACTGATTTATGCCAATATTTGACTTTATGAATTCTCCAGCAGGGTCAGCAGTGTCGACTCACAGCACAAAAGGTTCCCGGTTCGAATCCCAGCTTGGTCTTTCTGTGCAGAGTTTGCGTGTTCTTCATGTGTCTGGGTGGGGTTTTCTCTGGGTTCCTCCCACAGTCCAAAGACATGTAGAGTGAGGATATAAATTGTCCGTAGGTGTGAATAGTTGTTTGTCTCTGTGTGTTGGAACCATGACCTGCAAAGGATAAACTATAAATCATAGAGTTATGCACAAAGAGGTTAAAGTATTTATTATTTCGCTATATAGATATATACATTTGTGATGAATCATCAATGTGAGGAAGTACATTGATTTTTTCTTACCTTTATTTTTAGTCTATAGTGCAGAGATACAGGAAACATGAGGAGAGAGATGATAAGCAACATAATTCCACACTGGGATTCAAACTGTGGATGATTCCTGTTATGTGGTTACTCACTGTTACCATTAGACTCAATGGTTCAGGGCGCCTGGTTATTTTAAGGTGTTTAATGCTCTTGATTTGATTGACTTTGACATTAATGCATCAATGACACGAGTCAACTTTCTCCGGTTGTGTTAGGAATAAATCTGAGAGGGAACCTTTTCAGCAGAGGTTGCTCAGAAGTCACCTGACGCCGCTCAGAGGTAAGAAGTGTTATCTCTCGGTTTCAGACTCGTTCCAGCTCCAATCTCCACACGACCCATTTACACCTCAATATGGTTCTGCCCCATGTGTTTACACTTGTCTGTGTCGATACAGTTTTTCTTTTGAAGCTGTATTTATGGGGTCAGATTACTGTTCGTGGAATCAGGCCTGAACGAAGCCGATTTTCATTTCCCAGGTGGTTTTTTTCTATTTAAATCTGTGGCACAGTTACTTGTTGCTGCTCTCCCCTCTCGCTGGCCCCCTGGTTTGTTTGTGCACAAAACTGCGTCCTGGTTGTTTGCTGGTCATGTTCCAGCAGCAGTGTGAGAAATGCCTCAATTATGTGGCCAAGTCCCGGAATTCAGAGTGTCCGGAGGCGATTGGAATCGACAGAATCCATCACTATAATACAGTATATCCAAGGAAACATAAAATATACAGCTGACAAAAGGGTAGTGGAGTTTGCTCTTGTCCCTTGTTTATGTGGGACTCCCTGCCCGCAGAGCTTACCGTGCGCTAATTGAAGTGACAGAGGGATCTCGTGCTGCTGGCTCACCGCCGGATAACACTGTTTTCATTGGAGGGCTGCCGTGGAGGATGCACTAAATATTCCTTCTTAGTGTCTTCACTCCCTCGTGAGGAGGTTTTGTATTTGACCTGCGAGACTTTTTGAGCAGCCGAACATCGGGTCAAGTTTAAGCCTCGGGCAAATAAATCAAGTTGTTATGCATCCTGGTTTTATTGTGTGCGCATAAAGCTACGGGAGTATGGCAAAGCAAGCTGCTTGTGGCAGATTGAAATCAGGAGAAGATGCATAAAGCTAAGAATAGTCAGTTAACATGAGATGAATTAATAGCAGTTAATAAATGACTTTTTAATTTATTTATCAAGCAGAAAGAGGAAACATTTACTTCTTCCAGCGTCTAGATTTTAAAGAATTAGTGTCTTATCTTAGTGTAAATTCTATATTTTTATGTTTTGGACTGTTGGTTTGATGAAATAAGGTTTTTTAAAGATGTCACCTTGAACTGGAGGCAGAGGTGATGAGCATTTTTCTCTATTTGTTTTACCTTTTGTTGACCAAAGGATGAAGTATTTAGTCTCGATATTAGTTTGGTGGAAATCTAATAAATGAATGAAATAAGTGAATGGTTTGAAACCCGTCCTGGACTGTGCGATTGCAGCAGGGGCTGGACCTTCCTCCACCTTCCTCGCCGTGACTCCACACATAGTGCCTGCTTCCTAAGATTACGTAACGGATCCCTAAGCAGATGGGTGAGGTCAGTTCACAGGGTGTTTGTGACAAGTCGGAGCGGAGTGCCGCCTGAGGAAGAGATGTGGCAGGACCCTGTGAACTCCGTTACTTTCCCGCACAGAGCCGGGGAACCACAGAGGGCCTACATTATGCTCATGTCAGCTATTGATTCTGCAGGCCGGGGGGAACAACAGAAGACATATTCTCTTCCTCGCTGACCTCCCTTCCTCCCTCCTCCGTCTCATCAGTATGCTCCAAGGGGCCGCGCCTCCCATCACGCCATCTTTGCTCCGTGTCCCTGGCCCATCTCGTGGTCAGCAAACACATCCGGCCGAGTCGCTCCGTGTGGGCTGGGATTGGCTCTAGTTTGCACGTTTTCCTCAGGTCAACATAAGATTCTCACCCTCTCATTTGACCCTCACGGTGCATGTCTCAGAACTCCTCAGCCATCATCTGCTGACTATGTGGTGTATTTATTTATCAGATTGTACAAAATAATGCAGTGACTGAGAAGTTTATCCCACAGATCTCTTTGGAAAACTTCATTAATAGGAGCTTTTAGAGGCTTCTTCTGCCTAATTATCTCTAACCTCGAGGACTGTTAAAGAGCACTCTCGGTAATGGGCTGTCCAGTACCTCCCCTCCTCGCTCCCTCCCTCCCTCCCTTTCTTTCCTACTCATTCATTCATCTCTTTGTTTTACTCTCTCAACCTCCGTACCAAGAAGAGACCATCTCCTCAAGACATGCGGGGTACAGTAGAGGCCAGGGGTGGATGATACAGCATAGTTAAAATTAATAGTTTGATTAGTAAGGGCACCAATGAAAGGAAAAACTAATTTAAAGAGCATGAGGTGAATTGTTTTAGTGTGAGAATAATAATCAATCAATCACATTTTATTTGTACAGCCCACATTCCAATAATCACAATTTGATTTATTACACCCTCTGCCCTTAACCCTTGACCAGAGTGAGGAAAAGAAATGCTGATGATTTGCTATGGTCCTCACAGTGTCCAGGTGTTAGACAGTGTCCATGAGAGGGACACGTCCTCCTTATGGACACTGTCTAACACCTGGAGACTATGGTCCTCACAGTCTCCAGGTGTTAGACAGTGTCCATGAGAGGGACACGTCCTCCTTACTGTTAAACTCTGATTCGGTCTCCCCAAAAATATTCCATGTGCTCGCAGCGTTTGAAGGTTTTGCAGCCAGTAGTGAATCATTTCACTTTTTTTTGCCCTGGATTTTGAGTCTCAGGCGACTCAAGCTGCCCTACTTTGTCTGCGGAGGTACTGCAGATGCTATTCAGGGCTGAGAGAAATCCCCAGCTTGTCTGCTTTTTAGTTATTTACACGTGATTCTGCTAAAAAAGACACAAGAGCCGATCATCAAGCTCTTTGGTGAAGATAGAAATGAATGAGTAATCATTTAATTACCTCATTGTTGACATGATAATAGTAGTTTTACACAAACACAATTCTGTCTCCATGAATTCAGAGAACATAACATTGACTTACATTGATTTCCTGTAATCCTACTCCAACTTAACCATAGTTATTATTTGCTTAACCTTAAAACTAACCTTAACCTAACCTAAACTTAAACCTAAACCTTAACCTAAATCTTAACATTCACATTAAAATGTAATGATTTACGTTATGGGAACTTGATTTTTGTAACTATAAGTAAGAAAGTCCACATAATGTGAATGTGTAAACAGATTTAGGTCCCCACAACATGAGTAGTACCTGAACCACACACACACACATTAGACACACACACAATAAACAACAACATCTCAGCGTGGTAACTCATTTAATCAGTATTTATTGTTTACTACATGATGATGTTGGAATCTAATTTATTACTACTTGTACGTATAACTTTGTTCAAACGCACTGATCGTTACTTCAGTGCAGTGCAGAGGTGAATGTGGAGTCCAGGGTTTGAATATTTCATAAATATGTTGTTTAGCTTCAATGAGGAGCTGGAATGAGCTGATACATAATACATATGATACTGTCTGTGACTGTGGATTAAGAGAAGATTTCCATCTTTAAAGCTGTGGAAAGATTTCTCTAAAAGTTTTTCTGTGTGTGTTTCTATCTGTGAACAGGCCGGGGCATCGTCCATGTGGGCGTCATGCTGCGGGCTGCTGAACGAGGTGATGGGCACGGGCACGGTGCGGGCGCAGCAGCCCGGGTTCGGAGCAGGCGCCGGGCCCTTCCGCTTCGCCCCCAGCGCCGGATACTCCACCTACCCGCCCACCAGCTCAGGGAGCGCCGGCCAGCTGTGCAAGGCCTGCGGACTGGCCTTCACCGTCTTCAGACGCAAGGTAAACAAGAGCTGAGTGAACCGGGTTTCAGACAGTGAGCCGGGGTTCAGGGACAATACCAGAGATTATTTTTAGGAAAGATGTCCAAAACAGCAAGTTGACATACCAGCTTCCTGCCCCCCCCCTCCAGGTCAGAGCAACATCAACATCAACTTGCAGAGACGAGGGAACCTGCCTAAATAATCCTTCACCTTCCACATTTAGTCAGTGTTTTTTTTTTTTATGTGTGTCTGAGTTATGCAATCATTGCGTGCAGCGGTGAGAGGGACTGCTCATTCATGGTGCATTCAAGGAAACACTGACGTCCATAATTACCGATTCACTCACTGAGCAGAGATCCTCTTAGTGTAAAAACCTGGGAACTAGGCCTTTCAATTAAGTGAATTAAATCCATGTTATATTAAATCCTTATTCCACTCAACAAGATCATTTTCACTATTTGTAAGGTTGTATTCTTTTTGGGAAGTGAACAATCTCAGTATCTCTATCCACATGCTGTTTCACACTAACACCCTCTTTAAGAGTTAACAGAAATAAAATAACAGGGTCAGACAAACATGAATTGACTGGATTAGAGCAGTAAGTGGAAAAGCACAGGCTCATATACACAAACAGTGACAGGATCATCATGTTCAGTACAACATGCACATAATACAAAACTAAAACGAGGCAGCACGTTCTGCACTGTGACAACAAACTTATCTCAAGTTCAAAGTGGTGAAAAGTGCATTTACTCCACTACTGTTTGAAAGTAGAGTTTTTAGGTACTTGTACTTTACCCGAGTATTTCATGTGACTCACTTCATTTCAGCAAGAAATATATGTTTTACTTACACTCAACAATAGTTACTACCTTTCACATGAAGTACTCCGCATATAAATGATTAGATTACAGGTGTCTAGTAGTTGTTAGCAGTTCCACCATGGAGGGATTTCTGCTCTAGATTTCTCAGTTTGTGGGCGGCAACAACCATACATATTTATTCTGGTATTTCCAGGGGGTCTCTGCCCGTGTCTGAGTTTAATGCCAGCATGTCCTCGCCGCTTCAGATCGCTCTATCGCCATCCAAACACCAGGTGCCTGTCTGTCGGCGGGTCGATTCCCTGGATTCGCGCATGTTTGTGTGCGAGCGTGAGATATTTTCACGGTATGAAAAGAGACGTGCCGGAGGATTAAGAGCAGATGATTGAAGAACTGTATCTGTTGCGGTGGAAATGTGTTTGTGCGTGTTTGTGCATTACTGATAAGAAGATGTATACAGCGGTGGTCGACCTGCTTCCCTGCACGTCTGAAGTGTCAGTCCACTCCAATGCTCTGTATCAGTGTTAAGCCTCTAAAATGTCAAACATCACCAAGAACTACTGACAGTTAAGTATTTTTTTTTACTTTATTCTTTCCCAGAAAACGACTGAGTGCAGGATATGAGCTACAGGATATAATGAACACACGATGAAATGTGCAATGATAGAAAACAGCAAGAAACAGTGAATCCTCACATCAGAGAAACTGGAACATGCAGCTTTTTGGACATTTTTGCTTCATAAATGACTCAAAGAATTTTGTATCCATTTTAAGCCAATCAACTTGGCACCTGATCCCTCATCTCGTCAATAAATCACTGACATCGACCTACATTGAAAATACAAACATTCATCACACAAATTTCTAAATCATTTTTTTTTATGTTTGACCTGATGGTTGTTGTCCAATCGTAGCCTTACCTGTTATGTATATGCAGTTTTATTTTTCTGATTATTGCTTTACTGTAAATGTCTTTAACTTCTTTTGTGTAAAGCACATTGTGTTTCATGAATCATGCTTTATTAATTAAGTTTGTTATCATCAAAGTTAGAAAAAAATAGAAAAAGCAAAGTGTAAAAGCTCATTTACACTTTGCCTCAAAATTGAAAACGAATCATTTTGTGAAACGATAACAAAGTAAATTCCTGTTATCGTGCAGCAGCTCCACTGAAAGTTAATAAATGGTAATTCTGGATTATCGCTCAGCTCCAATCGACAGTATCTTGCGAGTCAAACTCTTGGCTGGTGAATTATTGTTTTTCAAAACTAAAACAATGTGAACAGAAACTGTCGTTATCTCAGTTCCATCGTGTGACCCACTTTCCTCAGCTCAAGTTAATTAAATCCCTGTTGTGATTCATTTATTCACCAAAAGTGACGTGTTGGATAAATAGTTTCCTATGCTCACAGAAGGCAGACATCAGGGCCGTATTAGCAATAATGAAAAACACATTTTCCTAAGTGAATGCTGTGGATTGAATTACTCTAACGATGAGTTTGGTTGCTTCAGTCAGAAGAAAAAGAATCGCTAATCACATCACGCCGGTCGCTGACTCTCTTCCTCTCTCTCCCCTCCCCAGCACATCTGCTGCGACTGTAAGAAGAGTTTCTGCGCCCTGTGCTCGGTGCTGCAGGAGAACCTGCGCTGCTGCACAACCTGCCACCTGCTGCGCAGCACGGCCTTCCAGCGGCCCCGGCTCATGCAGCTCCGGGTGAAAGACCTGCGCCAGTACCTGCTGCTGCGCAACATCCCCACGGACACGTGTCGGGAGAAAGAGGACCTGGTGGACCTGGTGATGTGTCATCAGGGGTCGAGGGAGCCCCAGAGTGCGGTGCTGGAAGTGGAGGAGGACGAGGAGGAAGAGGAGGAAGAGGAAGAGGAGGAGGAGGAGGAAGAAGAGGAGGAGGACACACACGAGGAAGAGGAAGACGAAGGGGGAGATGACACAGACAGTCTGCACTCACTCCCCCACTCGCACGCCGCCTCGCCCCGCTCCGCCACACGCTCCGCCTCGGAACAGTCAGTCCTCTCCGCCTCTCAGGGAGACGTGCTCAGCCCGAGTGACAGCTCAGGGACCACCAGCCAGGTCTGACGCGTACACACACACACACACACACACACACACACACACACACACACACACACACACACACACACACACACACACACACACATACACAGGCAGGCATTCACTCACTCACTAATCTCCATATGCCATACTTCTCTCACATCTGGCCTCATTCTATCCAAGATAATTAGTTTCAGAGGTGAAATCAACTTATTTACAAGTTTCCAGTCAGGACGAGGCTCCTTCCTTTCAACTCCCCAACAAACAAACAGCCTCTCGTGCAAATCTTCAGACGGCAATTCGTTTATTTCATTCATTTCTTCTCTTGCTTCTATTCTTTCCGTTTCACCTCCACCAAGGACGTTTTGTTTTCACCCCTGTGAGTTTGTTTGTTTATTAGTTAGCAAGACAACACAAAATCTAAAGGATAGATTACTACCAACCTTGGTGGAAGGATGTGGAAAGAACCCATCAAATTTAGGTGCAAATGTGGGTCAGGGTGCGGATCCAGGATTTTTTTTTTCAGTCTCTTTAACATTGCAAGTTTCAACATTTTCCCAGATTTCCCAGTGAATAATTCAAGGATCTAGATAAAAACAACCAAACACATTCAGGGAACTGATATCTTGATAGCTTGGTTGGATTTAAAGGCGTTGGTTGAGGTTTACGCTCTACTGAGTGTTATTCAGGTTTCTATCTTTTGTTCGACGTCCCATGGTGCTTTGCTCTGAATGAAGTGTCTCTGCATGAAAATCCACAAACTGTGAAGATTTGATTTTCCTCCACAGCACATTGAAAAAACACAGCTGGCTTATCTGATATGTCCATGTGACGAGATGTGAAACAGCCGTGTTCGCTCCGCGTGTGTGTACTTGTACCTCTGTCTTTGAGGTATAGACCTTATCAGGACATTGCATATTTAAATAGATTTTTTTTTAGGAGGTTAAAATGTGGTTGAAAGGTTCAGATTAGAATTAGAGGTCAGGTTTATGCATTTAGTTCTAATGGTTGAGGTTAGGGTGAGGAGACAGTGGATGTGTTATGTAAATGAGTGTCCTCACAAAGATAGAAGTACAAGTGTCCGTGTGTGTGTGTGTGTGTGTGTGTGTGTGTGTGTGTGTGTGTGTGTGTGTGTGTGTGTGTGTGTGTGTGTGTGTGTGTGTGTGTGTGTGTGTGTGTGTGTGTGTGTGTGGCTCTCGGACCAGCCAGCGATGCAGCTTAAGCCCTTTGCCTTTTTTAGGTCTGTTACATATAGGCTGAGTCTGTTATGTAACAGCCACACAGGTTGAGAAACTCCCCACAGCATCACAGCTGCAGAGAAACAACACAAACGCTGGAGTTCATCCCTCCTCTCATCCTCCCATAGATAATCTCCCTCTATGTGTTTTTTTATTCCTCCTCTCACTCTGCGGGACACGAGGGCTTTAAGATCCTTTTGTTGTTTGGGTTATTTACTAGCGACATAACTATATTATCCAAACCCACGTTTCACATCAGACTTTGATTTTCTGAGCCGTGATTCATATCAAACCTGCACGTTCCAACACTGCTGATTTAAATGTGCCGGGGGGGGCGTCCACAGTTAAAGGGTGTTCTCCATCTTGAGCCAATTAAACTGGCTTAACGTTCACCACAGGCGAGATCCCTCAAACACAATTGGACCAAAATAGGGATGTGACACATGCAGTTATAGGTGTTATGAGTAATATTTACAAAATATCCTGAACGACGCTCAGTCCCCTGAAAGTCAACCTGGAATAAATTTCACACACTCATAGATATCAGTCCCTCCGTATATCTCACAATGTTAAATAAAAGAATAAAACAAATCCTGGATCGGCCCCTTTGTCCAGATCCGTGCCAAAATTAAAACGTTTATTTCCTGGCCCGTGTCCCATCCATTCATCACGTTTCATGGAAATCTGTGAGTAGTTTATACATAATCCTGCTGGAAAAAAATACTAGAAGAATACTGAGTGGCCACTTTATCACCATACTGCATGTATATGTATTGAGATCAAATACATCCAGAAAATGATACAGATCAGCTTTATTTGATAACTGAAAACATTTTCAGAATTTGAAAAACGATCTTGGATCTGCACCCTTAATGGAATCCACTCTGAAACTAATTGTAATGAAAACATAAAGTATTTGGTGTAGGTAAAATGTGATAGATATTGAAGGGACAATAAGGAATAAATCAGAGTTTGTGCCACTTTGTCACTCTCTTGACATTGATCATCATGCTGAGCTAAATAAACGACATTCTTTTAAACTATTCTTTTAAATGATGAAATTCATGGACGTATTTTGACACATCATTTGACTTTGACTCTCAAACAGCGCATGTTTTACGAGGAGTGATTTTATAACGTGTGATGAGTCAGTTACTGTGTGTTTCAATAGGCTGAGCGGTGACTAATGAGAGTTTAAACAAAGTTGAATTGACTTCAGTGTTTTGATCTCCGCCCACACAGGAGCATGAGGATACTCCAACAGCGTCCCTCTTGAACCTGGAGCCCACTGAAAATATCATAGAGGTGTGACGCCTGTGTTTTTATTAAAAATATATATAAATATACATAGAACTGAATGATGTTGATAAGTAAAAGAGGCTGATCCTAGTTCTGTTTCCCGCTTGTGTTGCAGGTCAGTCCGGCCACACAGAGGAGGATCAGGGCTTCACTGTCTGATCTGGACAACGAGGAGGCGATAGAGAACCTCTCCGTCCGCCAGCTCAAAGAGATTCTCGCCAGGAACTTCGTCAATTACTCCGGCTGCTGCGAGAAGTGGGAGCTGCTGGAGCGAGTGCATCGGCTCTACAGAGAAAACGAGCAGAACAGGAAATCCAGTGAGTTGGATTTCACTTTTTTGTTGAATTTGTGTGACCTCCGGTGTTCCGTCTCATTAAAAATACTGTTTTCTCCTTTTTTCTTTAGTGGAAAATGTGAGCATAACTGCAGGTAATTGTTCCTTTGATTATATTTGTTGCTTTTACATATGGAATAAACTCCCACTCGACTTTAATCTGCTTTAATTCAACACAGTTTCCTACACTAATACATTTTCTCTATCACATTCTTATCTATAAAGTGGTTGCATATCCTCCACCTCTCTGCAACAGTGGTGTTGGAGGTAAGATGTCTTTATAATAAAACACATTTTGCATCACCTCCATGAAGAGATACACACATTTCACTTTTTCACATTTCACATTTCTGCCTTTTTTAGAGCCCGGCTGATCTGGAATTTGGGTTTTCCGATATTAAGTAATGCAAAATTTCCAATACTTATATATCAGCTACATGTTAGAAGGGGAAAATCAGATATCAGTTTTTAGTGAAGATTTATAAAATATTTAATCTTTATTATCACAGGATCTTTTTTTCTCATTAAACTATGACTTTATTTCGTAATACTGTGGATTTTTTCTTGTTAAATTACGACGTTAAAATTATGAAAATAAAGTCCGAAATCCGACATTATTCTGAAAATCGTCAATATGGCCCTAATACAATTAAACCATAAATTGTATTATTACTGCAAATTAAAAGAAAACAAAAATACAACTAAATTTAAAGAACTTGAATTGAGAGAATAATTGTGAATCTTTTCTGCATCGTTTATTCTGTAAAACACCGACAGCGATCAGTCTGTGAAAGGCTGATATCAGCAGTTTTTTATCAGCCATCGGTCGGGCTCGAGCCATTTTTACCCTCTCGATCCTTTGTATCATCCTGTGCATTATCCCATTATGGTCAATTGAGTCATTATCTCCTGTCTTTCTCAGCGTCTGCACGTTCTGTCACTCGTGTCTCTTCTCCTTTGTGCAGCATCTCGTTTCATCCTCTCGTCCCGTCAGTAATGCACTCTCTCTCTCAGAGCTCTTACCTCTGAGTCATCGCATTACTTCAGTGGCAGCACGTCTCCATCAGTTGTAATTACATTCTCAGACTTCCTCTGGTTCTCCTGTTGACATGAAGGGCTTGACGATGGTATTAATGGTTCACTGTGGAGGGACGAGCCGACAGGCCGCAGCTCTGTGGGCCTTTTACAGCGGCGAGCAGCAGGAGACAGATTTAAGCCAATGAGCTGATCAGTCAGATGTCAGACGTTTAACTCCTGTAAACCAGTGATGGATTAGTGGCACATTTTTAATGAATGTTTAAAAATGTTAAATGTAGTTTTCATATTCTTGGTTTCAATGACCAGAATTCATATAAGATGTCTTTTTTTTTGTTTTTGTTACTTTCGGTCCCATCACACGATCTGCAGCAGCAGATGGAGTTTTACTTTACGTCCATGTTGGTTATTAGCTCCATCAAGAAGGTTTTGTTTTCATCAGGCTCGTTGCCCACCGGCTATCGTCTGAATCTGTTTCTAGAGATTACGTTTTCATTGGTAATTAGTTCGTTAGCAGGATTGAATTTTGTGGAGGAGTGAGGCATAAATGAAGGAGCCATTAGACTTTGGATCTGATACACAGCTGAATTTCTGGTTTTTTATACGGTTGCATTGGTGGACCTGTTCGTGCTTCGTGCATCTACTACGGCTCTGATTCTTTAGCTGATTTCTTAACAGACGTGGCATTTATTAGGTTTGAAAAATGCTGACAAAGCATTTTAATAAGGATTTGTACACTTATTAACTAGAGAGTAGAGATTTAGATGAGACAGTTTACTGCAGGTCATAGCAGGGCCAAACAGAGGTGAATGATGTTACTGCAGGATTGGAGGAGTTATGTTTGTCTGCCTGTTGATTAGCGGAATTTATTTAATTTTGGTGCGGATCTGGATGAGTGGGGCGGATCCCGGATTTTATTTAAAAAATGTCTTTAACGTTGTGAGAAGCCATTTTTCAAAATTTTGAGTTGATTTCTCAGAGAATAATTCATATATCTTGATGAAAAAATTAGACACATTTAGGGGACTGATATTTATGAGGGTCAAAAAAAAATCTGGATCTAGTGAATTTGAATGTGTTTTGTGGAAAACTGCTGTCACTGGAACCTAACTCCATCTTTCCGTCCACAGAAGGTGTCAAAGCTCAGCTGACGGCCGACGAAAACCTGTGTCGCATCTGCATGGACGCCATCATTGACTGCGTGCTGCTGGAGTGCGGCCACATGGTCACCTGCACCAAATGCGGAAAGAGGATGAGCGAGTGCCCAATATGCAGGCAGTACGTAGTGCGGGCCGTGCACGTCTTCAAGTCTTAAAGACTCCCGAGCGTGTGCGCGTCGGAGCGGCCCCCTCGGGCGCGCACACGTGGGCCCGAGGGGCTCTGACTTCACCACTGAGGAAGAAGTGCTGTGCATGACGTCTCACACGGGGGGGCCTAATGCTGCAGCAGGCGCGAGCAACTCCCCGGAAACCAGGCGGTTGCCTCTGGTCTACCACGGTCTGGTTCCCCCTCCTCCCCTCTTTACTAACTCATGCTCCAGTCCCACTGCTCCTCCCCTGGTGGACCGTCATCAGCTGCACCGGGAAACAAACACACACCCTCTCTCTTCATCTCTCTAGGGTCTGATAAACACACAGCAGAACCCCCCCCACACCCCCCTGCCACCACTTTCTACTCTCTTTTGAGATCCTACTCGCAGGAGAGGAGGAGGAGAGGACGGCGGTCCCGTGGTGACTTGAAGCCGAATCGGTTTGTTCCGATGCAGCGTGATGAGAAATGTAAGATCCCAGGGTTAGAGTCGATACGGTTTACACAGTCATGCCACATGACGCCGTGTGCTATCTCCCTCAGTGTTCTTTAGGATGTGCAATATCAGAGAAAAAAAAAGATTCAAGAGACTTACTCACACGTGTTTTTAGTCGTCTCGTCTCACACGCAGAAGGCTGTGAGGTGCCAAACGTCATGCCTTTGTCTGATATTTGGGTTAGGATTCCACATCAGTAGCGACATCTCATAACCAGCAAGCTCGGTGTGATAGTTTACTCCTTTTTTTTTCCTTTCTGTTTTCTCAAATGAACTTTAGGAAATAAAAAGTAAATGTTTGAACACCTACTGTGTGAATGTGCTCTGACATTTCCCTCGACTAAAAATGCGGTGCACAGACGCGACTCCTGCCGACGACATGCTGCACGGTGTTCCTGTTGAGTGTGGAAGTTCATTCCGGACCTTTGACCTTTGAGACAGCAGTACGACGGGAAACGGAATCATAACTTTGGACTCATTCACAAACGGTCTTCGTCAGATAGTTTCCGTGGTTGTCATGGAGATGTTTCTGTTGACATCAGGTGACTTGGAGATCATAGCTGTGTCTCAATCCAGGGGCTGCGTCCTTCGGAGGCTGCATTTGAAGACCGATTGAATCATGGCTCCTCCAAATACGGCCAATGATATGCTTCCTTTCATCCCCGAGAAACGAAGGCGCCAAATGGTGGAATCCGTCTTGGGACAAACTATCCCAGGATTCTCTAAGTTTCATTGACAACTGACTGGCTTCAACTGAACTGAACTGCACATCTAATGCTACACACGTTGAAAATAAAACAAGGGGCATAAAAACGTTCTCGTGTCCCACTGCAGCTCTGTTGCTAGGTGACACCAGTAAGATGATGGAGACGGACATCCTCTGCAGACCAGACCGTCTTGTTTTAATTCAGCCTTTGCGGTCTCTGCGCGGCCCAGGAAGGAGGTGGGGCCATGTAGACCACGTCCTCCGTAGGATGCAGCCCATGAATTGGGACACAGCTTATATGATGCCCTGAGGAAGACATTTTAATGACTTGTTCCTCTGAAACTAGTTGGTTTGGTTCGGAAGCAGGGCCACACCTCAAACATACCTTTAATCACCTGTCAACATATATCAGGTCAACCCTTCGCGCTCTGTTTGTCTCAGATTCTTCGACCCATCCTTTGTCTTCCCTTCATCCTCCTTCCCTCATCCATTCATCCTCCCCTCCCTCCCTCCCTCATCCCTTCTTTTTCGGTGTGGTGCATGCCTGTCGCATGTCTCATTCTCGATACTGTCTGGCTGGGGGGGTTGTTTTAGCTCCACACTGAGTCTCCCTCCGCCTGTTCACCAGTGCGTCCTCCCCCACCAGCCTATCGGACACACCTTCACCCCAACTCTCGACATGCAATGTATCGATTTCCATTCAAAAACCTTGAAGTCAGATATCGTTGGGGTGTGGTCCTTGCTCGTGAAACATCTTCCACCAAGCAATACTGTTTGATTTCTACGTCTGTGTGACCATTAACGTAGAATCCTAGGCAGGTAAAAGGTGCTACTTCCTGATCTCTGTAGCGTAACGTCATCATCCACCTTTCTGTCATGTCGTCACTGTGTCCTACCAAACATCGTCCACAGCACAGCGAGAGGTCAAAGAATCCTGGTTTACTTTAACCTGTTATGCAAATGAAACACTTTTTGTTCCTCATGAGATTCAGTTAACTCAGATGTCACTAAAATATCTGTGTGTACAATATGCCTGTGGTAAAAAAGAAAGAAAAAAAACCCCAACTCATTTGCTGTTCAGTGAATAACATACAGTAGATAGTTTATATTGTTGTTTACTGATGAGTTATTAAATGTATATTTTTCCATGTACTCGGGAGACGACATGATTTAAGATTCTGATCAGTGCGGAGGTTTGAAAATAAAAAAAAATACACCGTTTTTCAGAATGTATTCCTGCTGGTTTGGGTCAGAAGAGTTCCTCATTTCCTCTGACGGCGTCACTCCCTCACCGTTACCATGACGCCGCCATGGCCTCCATTTTTCCTACAGCGCCTCTCACCATCGTCGTCCGCTTCAGATTTTGAACCTGACACTGAAACTATAACACTGTAACTCTGTAAAGTCTGTTTGTGGACGCTGCTGTTTCTCAAAGATGTCATTCATGGGCAGCTACAGTATTACCAGAGTAGGAGGGTATCATGAGCACTCATAATCCTGGATCTTTATATTTTGGAATGTTGAACCTTTTTATTTTGGTAAAACAAGAGAAAAAATGATTTATTAGATTCAATAAAATGCAGTACTACAAACCAGACCTGAGAACACCGCTCTTCATTTTGTGATCACTCACGGCCATGGATGTTATGTTTACTACGCTGATTGTCTTATTGTTAGCAGGGTTACGCAAAAACTACCAAACCAATTTTATTTAAACTTGGTGGAAGGGTGGGACATCGGCCGAGGAAGAACTCATGAGATTTTAGGCCAATCCAAGAAATGTTGTATCACTTTTTTTTTAACATTTGTATCTATTTCTCAGAGAATAATTCATGGATTATGGGACTGATATCTAATATGTGCAATTTGGTGCAGATCCAAATAAAATCTGGATCTAGTGAGTTAGTGGTTTCCTAAAGGGACTGTTGGGGCTTGTTGTAACTCACATGTAATAGTGATGTTCCAGTAATGAGCATATCAGCATGTTGCATATTTTTTATAAAATGCTTCTAATCCTTAAGATTTTCATGTAATTTCAATTCCTTTCATTGTGAATCGTTCAATGTATCTATATCCTGTCCTTTCTTCTCTACATGTTCGTGGTCGGCCATTTTCGTCCCTGGATTCAAATTGCTTACCCACAACAAATGTTTGCTCAGTTTTAGATCCTCGACTCCTCCGGGCCGAGCGCCGAAGTGTCCTTGGGCAAGATTCTAAACGCCCCTGATACCTGTGTGGTGAATGGTGTGTGATAGAAAAAGCGCTGTATGAATGTGACTGGTAGTTTAAAGCACTTTGAGTGGTCGATAAGACTAGAAAAGCTCTTTATAAATACTGCTGTATTCCTAACAAAGCATATTGTTGTCTGCAGCATTAAATCACACCTGCTGTTACCACGGGAACTGGAATCTTTAAAAGGCCAAAGGACCGAAACCACACACATTTCAGTATTTTAAACGGATTTAATATCTCAAAGGTTGACTTTAGAGGCTTTACATGTACATTATGTACACAGAACATTTACATTAATGTAGTAAAATCTTCCAATGAGACGTGGTTGTTTAATAAAAACAAATATTTAAATGTAAACCTCTGTTCAACAGCTACACCAAACGCAAACCCATCAAATCTTTACTGTGTAGCCTTTTTAGAAATGTATAAGTTCCATTAAGAAAATTTGTGTATCATGTTGAATATTATGACGATGAATACAGGCACAGAGTAAGAACAATGAAATGATGCCATAGGTTGTGATGTTTTTTTTTTAAACACAATTAAGTAATACAAAAATAAAACTTTCAAGAAACAATTTTTAAAGAAAAAATAAATGTATGTCACTGGAATGTGTGAGTGAGAATAAAGAATAAACAAAATACACGTCCACAGATCTTTCAGATGATCGACAAATTGTCTTCAAATATAATTTGGGATGAATGGACATGTGGGGTCTATGAAGTCTTATCTGAATTTAAACAACCGAATTTCTGAAGCTTGGATTTTCAAAATTGATACTAATATTGTATTAATATTATCTTAATAAAAGACAAGGTCATCTCTCGCCTTTAGAAAGAGAATGTATCACTAAATTAACCAAATATCTGGGGTCGTGAGAACTTTGGGATATACAGTATATCATTTGGTGTCTTGTCTGTTTGACGGATTACACCTGAGTTCCAGCGCCTCATCTAAAAGATTCGTGTGAATTTAATTTCCTCCTCCTGGACTTTGCTTCCTCTTCATTAGTCTGTTTTTTTTTATCACGTGGAGTTCAGCTAAGGATAAGGAGCAGACAGATGGTTATAATATTTATCGGTGACTAAATCTACTGACTTGTGTTGTAAACGTTTCTTCTCTGCATGCAGCCTCTAAAACGCTTCCTGTCACAAATCACAGACGACACTAAAAGAGTGATGATCGACAGACACCTTTGTATACAGGCATGTGTCGGTATAACCCAGTAACTAGAAGCTGTTAGTAGAATTAGCAGAACGCTTTAGAGTTGGAAAAATAGGCTTTATACACATTCATATTTACTGTATCAGTGCAAATGCTTTTTTTTTTAAACTTCTCTCCCACGAGGACATAGCAACATATGTAAGTCTTATGAAAAACAAAATGTACAGTACCTTTGTCCAATCAGAAACCAGGGCACTGACACGTATATAATAAAATATAAAAACACACCCGCACAAACACAAGCTACCGTCCTACAGTTTGGCAAGAAAATGCCTCTCGACAACAAGAGCTTAACAGTAATGCCGAACGATTATCACCTCCCATGGTATGATACTGTACACTGGTGCATTCAATACTGCACATAAATGTAGGAAACACTTTCTGATACAAAAATATTACTCTATAATGCAGTCAACCTTGCATTGGAACAAAAAAATAGTCTATGAACACCCAAAGGATAATCATGATACATCAATACAAAGAAATAAATAACGTATAAACAAGGTGCAAACAACAAAAAAAAAAACATTTTTGCAATATTGCCTTCACTGGACGAGATTTCCATTTTCTTTTTTTACATTCGGGCTTAGCAGCACAGCTTCCCTTTAACATCAGGCTGCACAGGAAGAGACAGCTTCCCCCCCGTCTGCTCAGTAGTCTGCAGATGACACTCGGCGCCGCTCTCCGCGAGCGCACAGTCGTCTGCTGCCTCCATGTGGACAGTAGCTTCACCACTTGTTAAATGTCAAAGTGCCTCCGGCGTCGCTCTGTCTAGCTGATCTTCTGCAGCAGTTTCTCCTCTATCAGCTCGAACTGCACGCTGACGGACATTTCTGCGATGAACTGGTCGCACCCTTCCTTGGTCACCTGTTTGCAGTATCGCAGGTCGATGTGACATATGCTCCCGCAGCGCTTGAAATAGGTCAGCGACTGGTCTGTGACCCTGTTGCAGACTGCACGGGGAGAAATCAGGTTAGAAGAGAGGGAACAAGTGATGCGTGATGGGACACCTGCACTGACAAAAGCCACGACAAGGATAAATCAACCCTTTTAGAATATTTGAGGACAGGAAATCCAAAGGCCTGATTATACTCAGCGATGTTTTTGGTGATGGATGAAGAGGCTGATGCGCCTCACAGAAAGACTAAATGCTTTTGCCTTTCAGCTGTATCCATAATGATTCACTGCTTTACACATTTAATGGCAATCCAAAGAGACAACAAGTGTACAGTCTGATTATTTTTAGCTCTGTGTGCACGTCCCAACAAATGGTAAAATCAATTTTCATGTAATTTAATACCTCTGATGGAGCAGCAAGAAGTAACACCGCAAACTACAGCCTTCAAAATGATCATGAGGCTGAATCAACATCTATAAAAACAGATTGAGTACAACCTGAATATATTAATGCAACAGTTCCACCAGAAACCTTTTGGTTTTTATTACCGAAGGTGATAAAAGTCTGTGAAATGGCGCAGGGGTCCCTGTCTGGAAGTAAAAACTAGGTACTTTGGAGGGTGTTCTGCAGCAGTGTGAAGTATGAGCTTATTTATAGGTTTGTGTTTAATGAGGTAGAAACACTAGTTTGTTTCCTCAGCTAAAGACGTGATATACGTCAATATTGAATAAATTCAAACTCTATCCCCGAGTGGAAGTGAGTCAGAAGCAGGCGGATTTTACAGCCAACAAAGACAAGCTCGTACCTGACAGGTTGATGTCGGTGAGCGAGTCCCTGGTGGTCGTCCCTGCAGCCGTCAGGATGTTGACCGACTGGTCCGTCACGTGGTTGCAGTAGCTGAGATCCAGCTTGGATAACGAGGGCATGTAACGGATGATGAGGCGCAGAGATGCGTCCGTAACGTCCAACCCCGCCAGACGCAGGTCCTCCACGTTACGGAGCTTACTCCTGTTGTCTAACTGACCTGCACAGTAACGATTAAAAAAGAGTGGAGATTAACAGTGAGCCAGAGAAACGTTTGCTGAAAACTTCAGTACCCAGATGTTTTAGGAAATGACTGAGCCTCTTTTAAAAATGGAAATTACATATTTGTGTCTCATTGTTAAATACTTATTTCACCAGAAACCATTTGGACCGATAAAAATCACAAAAAGTGATTTAATGTATTTCAGTTTTTTGGTCTTTTAAACCAATTTTTACAACAATAAGAAAAATACAGATCATCATCGACCTTATACTTGAAGTTTGTGTGCAGATCGGAATCAACATCTCGTGGAACAGTCCACATACATTAAATGTGTTTAGATTCACTCCTCCACTCATTTCTCAGACAGTTAAGACAGAGTGTCGGTACCTGGCCTGTTGTCAGTGGGAGGCGACAGCAGGTCCCTCATCTGGGCGTCTTTCAGTCCCTCAACCCACTGGACATCCAGAGTTCGCAGGAGAGGACAGCTGGAGGTGCAAAGAGCAGAGACGGCCACCCAGGAGCATCCTGACAGCAGCAGCACACGCAGACCTGCAGGGACGACAAGACCAAACATCCTGTTAAACCAAGCTACATCTGTTGTGTTCTTTTGCTAACTCTATTAAGGCTTTTCTGCAGACGATAGATTTATCTGATGAACAGTCTAGTAAAGAAATATGCCCCATTTTCTGTCTCCAGAGTTTATGAGGTCTCAAAATCAAACAACACAGATGCAGTGAATATTCCCATCTGAATAACTGAATCATCCAGCAAAGAGATTCAAATAAGAGACAGAGAAAATCATCTCCCTGGCACCAAACCCACCGTACTAGAGTCTAAAGTAAACCGTCTACATTCAGGAGCCTCCGGGGACACAATTATCCATACGGAGGAGCCATATGGGAGCGTGTTACTCAAACAAGCCTCATGTTCAAAAAGTTTTAACTCTAACTTCCTAAAACCTGCACATGCAACACAAACACATTTCTATCCAGACCAGGAAAATAGGACTATGACTGCCTGTAGTATATTGTGTTTTCCAAATTAAATACACTGACAAATGGGCAAAAGTTTTGATAACTTTAATGTTTGCCTTTATTTTCAAAAGATGTTGCGATACTAATTTTCCCTTCCGCATTACGCTACCTGGACTGTGTGTATCCGCAGATACCAACAGATACCTGAGTTTTTAAAATAACAACTTGTATAAAGTATTCTAACAGCTGTTTGCTATAAACCCTGTATGGAAGTGATGATTATCAGAATCAGAATGTCTCTACTTATTAAACAGTCCATGGTTAAATTACTGCGTGTGCTAATGGATACTATTGTAAGGTTGTGTCAAAGTGAGTCACCATCTCCTCATCGCTCTATAATTAATCTGGCAAGTAATTATCATAACCACTAAGAATCTGCAGAGTTGGAAACCCTCACTTTATTCCACTTATTTAATATGGAATAATTATATAATCAGATAAACTGAACATAAACTAGATATTTCTCAACATATACTGCTTTTTTTTTGTCTTCCTTAGATCCCTTGTTTCCTGTGATATTTAACAAACACACAATTATGTCAGCCAGAGAACGCTGATTTCTTTCCAAAACTGCATCTTATCTCATTTACTGGCTGTTTATACAACACAAGTACAGCGCAGTGTTTCCTGGTCGAGTGTGTCTTCACCTGGCAGCCTGTTGATCAGCCAGCTGAGCTGCTTCTTGGAGATGTTGGTCCAGCTGAGGTCCAGAGCGACTGGCTGTCTCCGGATGATGCCGCTCAGCATGAGAGGTGTGATGGACTTACATCGGTTCAGATTGATGTGCTTCCAGAGCCGCTTGTCACAGCACCTGGCGAGACACGCAGCGGACACTTTGCCATGAACGCTGTGTGATGAAGTGCGGACAACATGTTTTCAACACCGTGGCACATCTTGTACTCACCATCTGTTCCAGGTCCGGCAGACGCGCATGCACACACAAAGGTCTCTGTGGGTCAGGTGACTGAACACCGTCATCCACACCTCTCGTCGCATCACATGGGCTTCGCCGTCGCTCAGCGGCAGCCTGTCAGGTGGGGGGCTGATGGGAGGAGGGCGGATCACATGGCGCTCCATTTGAATACATTTGGGCGGCGACCTGCAGGGGAGTGGTCGGGGGCACATGGGTGTGATGGGTGCGCTCCTGTTCCAGCCGAGGGGCGAGTAGCCACGTGGCGTTCCGTTCACCTCCCGCCCCCGATGCCGCAGCCAGTCACCCAGGTCGCCGCTGCCGTTGTTGACAGGCCATCGAGGCTTCTGGTCATCTACTTCGTTCTCAGGCTCAGATTTTATCGGCCTGTGGTTTTGATTGGTCAAGCTGTCCTCCGCTTTCAGCGGCCGTCTGTTTTGACTGACCACACCCTCTTCCATTTTCAGGGCCCTGCGGCTCTGATTGGTGGTCGAGTCCTCTGTTTTTAGTGGTTTACGGTTCTGATTGGACACAGAATCCTCATTCTTCACTGGTCGCCGGTTGTGATTGGCTGGACTGTCCTCTGACTTCACTGAACCGTGGTTCTGGTTGCTCAGACGGTCTTCGGTCTGAGGAACCTCCTGGTTGAACTCTTTGCTCAGCTCTTTGTTGGGGAGCCGCCGGCGCTGATGGCGAGCTTTAAGCTGAGTGGAGCTCTTCTCCTGAGCTTCTCCTGATTCGCTGCTTGGTCCAGCTCTGGGAGAGTTGGAGGAGGAGTGGTCACTTTCTCTGACCGCAGATGTTCTCAGCAGTGGATTTAACATGACCTTGGCTTTGTTCTCTCTAATGTCTTTCTCTTTCTTCAGCTTCTCCTCTTCCAACTCATCTTCCTCTTGGTCCTCGTCACCGTACTCGTGTTTCTCCTTTGAATAAATCCTGTCCAAGCAGAATCCATCTCCTTCACGATCGTCCTGGTCATATTCTTCATCACCGTGATCCCTCTCGGTCTTGATTTGACGCAGCAGCTTCTGAGTCAGGGGATCATCCGGTTTCAAAAGTTTCTTCTAAGAAAGAAAAGGAGGGAGAAAGTTATTTTAAGCACTTAGAATTTAGATTTTACAAGTGTGAATTTAAAGGCTTTTACCTTCTTTTTTACAATCACAGGTTCATCGTTGGTGTCGAAAAGTTTCCTCTTTTTCCTTAGGGGGTTGTCCTCCAGCCTTGGTCGGGGCGTACCATCCAGAGACAACAATGGGGGCCGCTTTTTCGGAGGCTCTTCGTCGTTCCTCTTGGGGACGTCTTCCCGCTCTGCCTTCCTCTTCACAGCAGATGTGGTCGTCAGCGCAGTAACCGTTGCTGTAGCCACCATGGGAGAGTCGGGCTCCTCTTTTGAATCCCGGATTAACCGTGTTTCTTTAAGCAGCGAGCCGGGAAGGTTTGATGCGTATTTGAACCCTGGCCCCCTTTTTTGCTTTGAGGCCAAAAGGGTAGAAACAAAGAGAGCACAACTTTATTTTACTAGCTCTGAGAGTCTGAGATTCAGACTCATCCAAAATAAAGTCCATACAGATGCTTACTTTCCCTGTTTTTCCCGCATGGTTGCACTTTGGACACTCCCAGCAGTTTGGCAACTCGTCATTGACGACTCCGTTAGAATCTTTTACCTGAACGAAAGGAGCATATATACAGATTACTATGAAAGACAACAACAGCTCAAATATTCAAAGTAAATGACAGAAACATCAATATGTATCGAGCGAATTACCTTCAGACAGTTGGGATGAACGATCTCATTGCAGATTGAGCACTCCATGAGCATGAGGTTGAACTTCTCTTCCTCGTCCTCCACAGTGTCCTCCTTCCCTGCCTCTCCACACACCAGACACACTGCTGTGTGGGGCAGGACAGGCTGCGGAAAACACACAGTAAAGTTGGAATTCAGGTCTCTGGTTAAAGTCCTGGCTGGTTGGACCATTATCTGCATGTCTTTCCCTACTCTCTCACAGTTTCCTTCACTGTGATTAACAAACAAGCTAACCCACACTTATACAATATCTATTAGTCAAGGTTCTATTAAAATGCTGTTAGCTTTCTGCAGGGTTTTGAATATGTTATCAGGGGATTAAAACGTATATAAACACTACGTTGTTTGAAATGTGAAGGAAAACATGTCAAAGTGATTTCAGAACATTTCACAGCCTTGGCTTTTAATCGCCCACTCACATTATCCAACTGAGAGGCCAGAAAATCGGAAACACAGTCTGACTGATGTAATACTGATGTGATTGGCAGAAGCTGTGTTTTCATATAATTCTGGTCCCATATTTTACTTTGAGCATCAATGACAGTTTGTGCAGTAGAATAAACTGTAATTATAATATTATATAATATATAGATTTATATTTCAGTTATTTTTCATTACTTGCTCTGAACCCCTTTTATTGATTTTTACTCAATTATATTCATCCTGAAAACAATATGTCTTGAATTTAACAACATCCAACCAGGTGAATTACCAACAACAAATGGGCTCACGTGGCACTGATGAGGTAATGATGATCTGTGGGATAAACTTGACTCTGAAACAGCATCAGAGGGAACGTGAAGTGTGAGTTAAACATGTTGTTGTATCTTAAAAGTGGGACAAAGTTGCTGAAGAGCTTAAGCTCATAAGTGTGAAATATTGGAGCTGAAGAAACTTTCCAGTGATTGGTCATTAATACTGAATCTATCCGTTTGTACTTAAAATTTTTAGATACAATCCAACCCTGTCCTCTCTACATGTCTCTGTCCATGGTGCTGAAACACTCAAACACATGATGAATGGTCCTTGGTGAGTCCCTCTAACACTTCTGCTGCTGCCACTACTACCTGCTTTATTATTATTAATTGTATAAGTACTCAAACAAGTGGCGTAACTAGAGTAATTAGCGATCAGCTGAAACACACTACCAATCAGCTTGTATTGCCCTTACAATCACGTTTAACACCCTAACAACTACCTCAAAACCACACAAACAAAGTCAAGTACTTAAAATTAAAGGAAAAATACAACCATTAAGAGATCATTAAATTAGTTGTTTCATATTTTGGGGAATACACTTAAAAGATTGATATTACTTCAATGTCTGTTCACTAGCAAGCAGTTACCTAAGTTAAAAAACAACCAGCACATCTCATTTATGTAATTCGTACATAGGCAACCTCGTGATAATGACAAGTAATAATAATAATAATAATGAAAATAATCTAGAGTTTTGTGTTTATTAAACATTTATTAATTTTTTTACCATGGAACATTGCCAGCCTGTTTCCAGCCTTTATGCTAAGCTAATCAACTGATGGTTGTAGCCTCATATTGAACAAAACAAAGTGATCAAGGGTCTTTCACAAAATGACAAAAACAAAATTCACAATAAGAACAGGGTACTTACTGCGATGCACTGCCTCATGATGCAGGACTGTTTCATGCGTCCCGGTCCACCGAACTTCTTCATGTCTTTACAGAAGTGACACTCCCCACACTCCGTCCGCAGGCACGCCTCACACTTCCGACAGCGGGTCCGTCTTCTCCTGGCACCAGATGTTCCCCGACTGGCTGACAGCTTGACTGCAGAGGCAGGGGAGGCTGCCATCTTAGGTTTCGGCCGATTGGGAGGCCGGGGCTACAGGGATCAAGGGGATACAGTGTCAAGAACCTAGATCCATCAACCAACAAATATTACACCACTAGATTCAAAGATCACATTAATTACTGTCTTATTACTTATCATTCTGCTATTTATCAAGTATGCTACTAGAAATAGATATTGAATACTATGATATATGATATTATAACATTATGAAGAGCGTATTAATATAAGTACAGTGAGGTTTAGGATCCTTATCTCACTAAATAATAAATGGCCATCAAACTACTCTATTTATATTATTGCCTGCACCAAGGAGGTTATGTTTTCACCCCTGTCCATTTGTTTATTGGTTTGTTTGATTTTAAGACAGATTACACAAAAGATACTGGACAGATTTCCATGAAACCCAATATAAGGATGTGATATGGATTAGGAAGGAACCCATTAAATGTTGCTGCAGATCCAGGACTTTTGTTTTCACTTTCTTTAACATTGTGAGAAAGATTCTTCAACATTTTCCTTGATCTCTCAGAGAATAATTCATGGATCCTGATGAAAGAAAACAGGCACATTTAGAGGACTGATATTCATGAGTTTGTGCAATTTGGTGCAGATCCAAATAAGTCATAAGGTTTCATGAGGGGACCGTTAGGCCTTGGTGGAGGTATGCGCTCTACTGAGTGACATTCTAGTTAAATCTGTGAATTGTTAAACCATTTATTAAGATTCATAATGGAAGGTATAAAAACTAACTAAGGTGCAAATTAATCCAATGTTCTGAATTACATTAATTTCATTTAATAACGGTTCTATGCCCCCATAATAAACACTTACAATCATGTTATATAATGAGAATAAAACAAAACCATATATCAAATTCAGATGGGGTCAGTGTTAATGCTGGATGTGTGGGGATATGCCCTTTCTGATTCAGGGTCAATAGTCAAGACACATGCAAAAGAAAACAGCACCTGCATCTATAAATACACACACACGTAATATATAACCTCAATCCAACACAAACCTGATAAAAACACAGTGTGCATAAACACATTATTCACGGCTGTTAAAGCACAAGATCTAGGAGAAAACAAACACATCAGGAAACGTCCCCAGAGGCGCCTTCCAGATTTAGCACTTCACTTGCTTGCATGTTTCTACTTCAAAGAGAAGCTGCACTTATGGCTGCATTTCTCACATGGATCACCAGGACCCCATTACTCCGTGTTAGGGGGCGTGCAGGCTGATTTATAACAGTACACATCAAATATGCTCTATTTAATAAAAGCGAGTAATGGAGATGAGATGCTTTTGATCTGCATCATTATTGCTCTTGGGTTTTATATTTTTGCTTCTTTTCAGAGCTGAGAGGAACCAAAACCACAACAGTGCATTTTTTACCATGAAAACCACATGTCCAAATACTGCCAACCGTGCCACGTGAGAAAAAATGAGGCAAGACATAAACAAAGAGCGAGTGAGGAACACTGCAGCTCTTGGAAATGAAGATCAGATTTCTTTAGTTACATCGGCAGGGCAGATTTTCCTAGCGTCAGCATAGCAACAGCCACATCCCGTTCCCTAACAGAACAGTCTATGACACACAGACTTGTAACCAATAAGAACTGTAATGAGACCCTCTGACAGAAACAGAAAGCAGCCTCAGTTTTAGGCATATTACAATAATTTATTCTAACAATAGCCATGAAACAGACTGACACAGGCGGTCAGATACGTGGTTACCAGACAGGATTAGAGGGACATATTGTGGTGGGGGGCTTGTGCAGTCTGTATAGGACTGTTGGGGGTGTGCAGGGGGTAACACTGGAATGAGACCAGAAAAATAAATACATTGCAGTGGCTAAAGCAACAACATCTTTAACCCTGTTTTTGCAAGATCCAAGTGGCTGACAAGTCAAACTGCTCATGTCAGAGCACATATACCATCTTTATAATGGTTATTACACCTGTAACTTCAACTATAGGTGAGCGGGTTTATACAAAAAAATGACAGAAGGAAAAAAAGATTATAAATTTTAGCTGTCCTCATTGTCCCCTAAATCCCCTCTGAACCCCCCACTGGCTGCTAAGTGGGTGATCACTAGAGCAGATATCTCTCTGACAGAATTAAATAACACAAGACAACAACACCACTGATGGAATTAACCGCCTCTCAGTTCAAGTCACTACCCTCTGTGGTGTATTTGCAACCATATCTTGACCAGAAAATATGACGCTGGCAGCAATTTAGTGAGTAATTGTTGTATCCACACATATTTAGTGTACACACGTGCCTCTGTTGGACAGTACAAGTGACCAACTAGTAATTTCTTTGCTCTTCAGAGCTCATTCAGCCGGGGATCATTATGAGAGGCAGCCTCTTATGTTCACCGACACAGCCTTGGAACCTCTTGAGCTGCTGTGGAGAGCAGCGGAAATCAATTACTGTACATGTACTTAACATCGCCCTGAAGACAGAGCGTACAGATTGAAGAAACAATAGGACAAGTTGTTTTTTATCAGAGCAGAGGAAATTCACGATTACATAACTGGTTGCAACAGAAGAACACCTGAAGACTACGCTGACATAAACAGGTTGTTGTTGTTGTTGTTGTATTTTCATGAAGTTTCTCAAACTATTCAGACCAAACTTCATTATTTCTCTTTCCCTTGTCTTGGAAAATGCCTGGAACACAATTGACTTGGCAAAAAAAAAAAGGGTTCACGAGTTCCTGGAGGGATTACTTTCCTGTTAAGCTTTAGAGGTGGCATATGTTGTGAAGCGAATGCTGCATGTGTAACATGTGATTGCTCTGTTACAGTGTGTAGTATGCAGCCAAAGTCAAACCTATGAGAACAGGAAACGTAGAGCAAGAGAGTTACACACAAACAAACGAGTTGTCAATCGGTTAAAATACCTTCAGAGTAAATACACTATGTTTTCAAGATGTTGGGAAAATACTGTGCTAGATGCTCCACTGTGGGTATGTTTGACTTTTGTTGTACCTAAAGTCAGTCACTCCTCCTGCTGTGGATTTTTCAAATACCTGAACTGTGACACCAAGAACAGGTGCATTCACATGACTGGAACAAACAGAAATGCAAATAGGAAGAGATAAGAGATTAAAAAAAATAGATTCTGCAATCAATGTTTTTCAAATCCAACCAATTGATGTAAAGGGGTGTGGTTCCGAGTTAAGTAAAGAGAAATATTCAAATAACCAAAGACGTTTCTTGCTGTGTAAGCAACTCTCAGATCAACCTGACACTGACACTGAGCAATATAAAATAAATCCCTCCAGGATGACCGCTCTCCTCCTGGCATGATGCCCTGTTAATTTTATATTCTTTAGATAATTCACATCCTCTGCTTTTACAATCAAACCATGAAAGATTCATCTTCTGAATCTACATGAATTCCCACTCCTCTGCTTCTCTCCTTTCAAACAACCAATAGCAGCCCCGAGGCGCTGAGCTGTATAAACACAGCCCTTCTCCTATTGCTGGATTCGCCGGACAAAAACACACAAGCATGCACACACACACGCACAAATGCACACAAACAAAAACCTATAAAAACAACAAAGACTACAACAAACACAAAAAAAATCAAGGACCGAGCTCAGAAGGTAGACTGAATTAATGTCTCCCCAGGTAGCTCCATTTCCTCGCTGCACTGTGATGCTGCTCACTGCTCTGTCTGGCACAAGCATTCCTCTGGTGGCCTCACTACGCCCGCCTGCAGGGGTGTGATGTGCTAACCTGCTCCGAGTCTGAGTCGTAGTCCTCATCATCAGCGCTCAGCGACATGGCCATGGCTGGTTTTCACACACCGTCCAGCTCACAGCAAACTGACATGGCTGCAGTCTCCTCCTCCTCCTCCTCCTCCTCCTGCTGCTGCTACTGCTGTCTGGCCTACAGCCCTCCCTCCCGCTCCAAGAGCTCCACAATACCACAAGCAGATGCAGGAAACACAGACGAGCCTGCCTCATTAATATGGATCAACTCCATGAAAAAGAGGAGGGGTGCTGGGAGGCACAGGGCCAATGGGAGGCTGCTGTGCATCAGAATATTTACTGGGGGGGCGTCCGCCTCTATCCAGTGGAAAGAGAAAATGCAGAAGCGGCGTAGTCATATTCATGACGGGTATCACAGGGAGAGGAGAGCAGGCTCTGCACAGGCAGCCAATGGAGCCAGATGGCATCTCATTACAAAAGGCAAACACAAAGAGGCCCCATGACCAGCAGCTGGCCTTTGGAGGGATGAGTGGGGAGGTTTGGGGGGGTCCAGAGGGTCCACGAGACCAATAGGAATCACAGCACATCCTCCCTCCTGTTGAGGCTTCTCTCCCTGATACACCCGTCATGTGTTATTTGTTCAATTAATTATTCACAGTCAATTAAAGCATGTACAATATATAAAAGATAAAATAGATAAGTCAACTGTGGCACACTTTGCGAGTTTAACTCTCTATTTTACCTTATCTGGGTTGATAAACTCTGAGAAAATTTGCCCCCACTATTGTATTTATTTGTGCGCTTTTTTATTTTTTTTATTGTCTTTTTCATATTATTATTTTTATTTTATTTTGAATTGCTTTTAATTTTGTCTCTGTGTTGTTTTTACTGTCCCTGCACAGCACCTTGAATATACCTGTGTATGAAAAGAGCTTTATAAATAAAACTGCCTTGCCTAACTAAGAGGACACTGAAAATGAACATCTGTGCATCAATTTATTCTCTAAACAAGGTCAAGCCATTGTAAAAAAAAAATTCAATGAATGAAGAACCTTGATTTTGACACTCTTGATGCCTCCTGCTCAGCTCAAGTCTTGATAAAATCAAAAGCGAAGTGATATCGACATTCAAACATCAAAAGCACTTAAAGGGGACCTATTATGCTTTTTCTTATTGTCAGAGGTAAATATAATATGTTAAACATGGTCAGAGTTTAAAAGAATGAGCTACATGCATGTTGGAGGTGCATCTGGTCCAGGTACTGGGAAACATAACCACGCCCGCCCAGCAGAGGGACACACCTCTACCTGCTCGGGGGGGACAGAGCTACAACTTTTGGAAGGTTCGTCATTAGGCCCCTCTGAAAGTGCTTTTTTGTTTGTGAAGGAAAGTTGCATTTGTTTTCCTTTCCTAAAGAAGATAACATCGAGCAACAATGGAAAAACAACAGCTACATGCAACTGTCTTTGTTTGTTTAAGCCATTTCACAGAGGACTCTTTCATCAACACAGTCCAGGATGAAGCTTCATCTTCATTGAAAATAAACAAAGGCGAAAATAATAAACATCAATAAAAGGGCAACTATTTAAATTGAAGAAACCTTCACAGAGCAAACTTCTCAGATAAAATTTCCAAAAATATAAGTTAAGCAACAGGTGTATAACATCAAACTTCTGTTACTTGTATCACTTTGAATAAAATGAATATAAACTGCACAAGAAACTGTCACAATGCACCTGAAGTTTTCTTACCTTTATGGTTTTCTTAGGCCACAACACCACAGGAAGTCCAGTGATCGCTAACTTCGGGTCATCATCAGCATGTTCTTTTAAAACAAGCTAGACAGCCACAGGGGACAGAGAGAAATGAAGTGTCACAACTATCTTATCGTATCTATAACATCAAACATATTCATGTAAATGTTTGTTTCTCTTACCTTGATGTCATCCAGCAGGGCTTGTGGGTTCTCTATTCCCTCTGGGACACATTTCTTGTTTTCGGGCAGTGACTCCAGCTTCTCAACCAGCGTCCTCAGTCCGCTCAGCTCAAACTCTGTCAAATGAGTCCATTTATTCTGAGACTCGGAGGCCGGAGAGTCCGAGGGGGTTTTGGGGAAATCTAGAGAAGTGGAGCCCGGATTACAGCTGTCCTCGGAGTCAATCGATAAAACAGCTTTGAGGTGTTGGCCCCTCCCATGGTCAGGAGAGCAGGGGCCATCCAGGGCAGCCCTCTCTGCTTTCTCACCCTGGTCCTCCCTCGCTTGAGTCTCGCACGAGTCCTCGTTCATGTCCTGGCTCCTCGAGTCAGAGGACGGGCTCTCTGTGTTCGCCTTCGTCTCGTCGTCTGACGGCACAAAAGAACAGAGAATAGTGAAAACATGCTGCGGAATTAAGTCTGTTGCTGCAGAGCCCGTTGGAATGCAGCAGGACAGATGGAGATCAGAAATTTCATCCATTATTCACATCTAATAAGAGATTTAGTAACTTGAGAGAGCTAATTACAACCGCAGTACAAGACTTTAACAACATCCGAGGGCACACGAGAGATCTTACGAGACAGCTGCACTCTTTACTCACCCATCAGCACCGGCTCTTTACGGACCTCCAGAGAGAGGTAGGAGCGCTTGGTCAGGCAGTGAAGGTATCTCTCCAGGACGTACCAGCATATCTCGTAGTAGAAGGGGAAACGGAACTTGGAATGAACCTGAAAACAGAAACAAAAAAACATTTATTCATACGCAAGTTATTGTGGGAAACCAGATTTCTATAAAGCCATGTAATTAAAAAGCCCAGTTTCTTTAATCAGTGTTGTTAGATTTCTGCAAGCAATATTTAGACCTCAGACAGAAGCTGACAGAAGTGAGAAGGGATACATTTATTAATTTAAAAATATACAGCTTTGAAACTGTGATGTCAGCTAAACTACACAAACAAAACAGGATATTACATTTGCCAACCGTAAATCACACTGATACAAAAATACTTTCATTCTATTTATCCCAAGGAAAAACAATTAAATTCTGGATTCATTGAACAAATAGGTGGCACTGAAATGTTTCTGTTTCCGTTTCAAGAGACAGAAAATGCTGCATAAAGAAGTACTATGGTTTGTGTGAATGGTCAAATGTGAAATGAGCTGTAAATTGCTTTGAGTGATCTACAAGACCAGAAAAGTGCAGTTCATTTACCATTTGAGCTGGAAAGTGCTTCTTTCTTTCACATTGAATAAGTAACAATCAAGGTCCGTGCCCCTTTGTGTCTTTTCAGCGTAAATCACACAAGTCATAACTAAGAGTGAAAAATATCCTCCTGACTTCTGCCAAATATTTTGCCCTTTGACTCCTAATTTCTCTTGAATCTCAACTGCACTGACTCCCACTCCTCTCACTGTGTCACAGGTTAACTCATTTATTACAGGCAGAATTTATTGCATTATAGTGCCGCTCAGAATTCAGCCACACTACATTGTAGTCTCCTACCTTGGTCCTATTCTCTATCTCATGGATGGTAAGCTGCATAGGGATGTTGAAGCTGTGCAGAATGTTGCCTCCGAACACCAGTGTGTCCTCAGGAGTGTAGACAGCATGAATCCACCCTTAATGACAGAAATACAAAAGTAAAACACACATATATATAGAGAGAGGAATTAAAGCAGATTCATGCCAAGCTGAATAAACTGGTATAATGGTCAAGTAAAGCTTTACATACAAGTGGATTAGATTAAGTGGCAGCTAATCTTTTTTTTCTCCTGGCAACTTTAAAAAAAAACACAATGCCAACACACCAGAAGGGATGAAGAAGGTGTATCCTTGCTTAAGCTCCACTCTTTGGCATCCGTCCGCTCGGTCTCCCAGGAAGATATCGCTCTGCTTGCCAGACAGGACCCAGTCCTCGAACAGGGCAAGGTTATGAAGCGTGGGAGGCACCAGCCAGAACACCTGAGGAGAGGAATCCTTATTTAGTGGTGATACTGTGCAGTTATGGCCAGGTAAGGTGAATAATCAACTATGTGCCCGCTCTAAACCTGCCTGTTTGGAATGGGCTGTTTGTTTGGCCTGTGGTGACGCTGGTTGCAGTTTTCTTTCTAAAACTGTAAAAGTGAACTGCAGTAATTGAGCCAGACCTGCCAGGTAAAGACCTGGTGCAGAATCTTGAAGCTGCAACACCGCTGCTGCACAAAAAGCTGTTCACCTGTTTATTATGAGAATCAGCTGTCATTGAGCGTGGTCGTGAACGTGCTGTTGTCATGATCGCACGTATTGCACCTAATTCTACACTGCACTTCCTTGGGCCCTTAGCAATACACATGCCAAGTTCTCAACGGTTCTCAAGACGTGCATTCAACATACAGATTAGACAGACAGAGATTTCTGGAATTCTGAGATAAATTGTGGGTTTATTCCACAAAATATCTTATATGTTTCGAGAAACTAGAATGAACTTACTTTCTGTCCCTTGAAAACATGATACCAAACCGAAGTTCCCCCGAAGTCGATGTGGAAATCTGTGTAGCAGCCCTTCACACTCATCAAACAGTACCTAGGAGAGAAAAATCATTTACAGGATGCAAATTGTATAAATGAGATAGTCAGAGTCTACAGGTTTGACAGACTGACATTCATAGAAATATCTGAAAAGGAAAAAAACGCAGCTCAGCCACCTAGAAGACAGCAGTGATATCAGCTGTGTTTTAACAAAACATTAGCTCCCGATAAAAACACCCCATACAGATCACTCACACTGAGAACTGCAGCACGGAAAATTGTTCTCAATAGGACATCTCTCCTCTGGAAGTTAATTGGGGAACAGTTAGCGCAGCGAGACATAAATGATTCACTAATTCAGCCAGACTGCCGCAGCTCTGTTTATCTAAGAAAAATCTATGCCAAGGAAATCTTTACACTGGATTATGTTGTGCATCCCACTGAGACCGTTTATTAAAACCTACTTAGCCCGTCTGAGCAGAAGTAGATATGAACTTAGCAATGAATTTATCAGTAAAGACGTTGAAAGATCACCGCAGGTACAGGTACTTCTGCTCTTTCTACAGCGCAACACTTGGTTTGCAAGCTGCAGCTACAAATAAGAAACGTGTTTAGGAGTCTGCTGTCCAGAACTGTTTTAGATGAACACTGACGTCATTTTTGGCTGAGACATGAATTGAATTCTAATCTAAAACATCTGCAATATTATCACTCGTAAGTTTATCCCGGTTATACTGAAGTATTATGAGACTGGAGCAGCTGGGGCAACAGATGACTAAGACTCCTGCAAACATTTTAAATCAGCATGTTAAACCCTGAAGTCACATGTGAGAAGCACGACGGAATAAATAAAATGACAAATCACATATAATCAAAATAGTTGCCAATAATTTGTTTTTATCTTCAAATAACTGATTAGTGAGCAAATCATGTGCAGTATTTTTCACCTCGAGGACAAAAGGATTATTAACTAAAGGAGAGTGAAAGACAAAGTGGAATTTTGAAGGCAACATAGTGACAGGGAGACATTTACAGTGACGCCTTCAAACATCAGCCTGCTTATGTAAAAACTGCAAGTAAAGATTGAAAGGTTGAATATGTTTACCACAGTTTAACTGGCAGGACTTTGGTGAATGCAGGCACTTGGCAACAGTGTAATTTCTGATAAAGCATTAGTATTCTAATAACGTTGTAATAGAATAAAAAATATTGGTTTCAGCATCATGTCTACACCAACACTACATATTCATTTGATAGTAAAATAACAGATGAACTACGCTGGTGGGAATTAAACACTAAAGGGGTTAGGGGCATCCCTGACATGTTGTTAAAAACCGCTCCTTATTATTTCATCCAGTGCAGCCCTACTAAAAGCAAACACCTAACCTCAATGAACACTGTCTAACAAATATAATTACAATGATTAAATACAACTCAGGAGAGGGACAGAGTGGAAGAGTGAGTGGTGTGTGATGGAAGGTAATTCGGGGTTAAAACAAATGGCACGATTGGCTTGGATTCTTAGCCGTGTACTACTGCCCAAAGCTGATTGGCCGAGAAGTGTCTGTGCAGTCAGACCACAGCTGTTAAAGACCGTCCTCCACCATCGAACACTCTGCTGCCTAGCAACAATCAGGAGCACTCACAGGAGGTGGATGACACTGATAGTATTCAGCGCTCTGCAGTGATGGAGCGGTGCAGGAGACTTGCAGATAGGAAGGGGGATTTGTATTCACTGACGAGGAGGCAGCAATTCTCTCCAAGTGTTGTTTACATCTCACTCTGTGTCACCTTTTACTCACCGACTGACAGAGAAGCATTTCAATTCATTCATACCTTTGCACTTTAGGGTACTTCATCTCGGAGATGACGTTGGTGGCTTCTGTTTGGCTGTGTTTCAGATCAGGAGGCCACATGTTGTCCACCCAGTCCACTTGATCCACCTGCGAGAGCAATCAAAACATCCCTGTCAGCCATCAACATGTGCTGTTAGTCAAACTTATTCTCTACCAGTGTCACGTTTATAAAATCCTTCACCACATCATACACAGTGCCACGTTATCTTACCACTGTGGGCCGCTTGATGAGGTTCTCCAGCTTGGTGTGGCTGAATTCGAGGCTGATGACATTGAAGAGTTTGTCCCGCTCTTCCTCTGGTGTCTCGTAATATCGGACAAACTGAGCCATGGTCATTTCGGAGCCTTTCTGAGTGCTCACGTCCATGACATCCACAGACCGACGACTGCCTGCAAGAGACAACCAGGGCACCAGGTGAAAATCACAGACCAGTGCTTCAGCTGTCATTAACATGTGATACAATCTGTCTGTAGGTTTGAATAAAAAGAATAACGTGCTACTTTAGATTTATGCATGGAGACAGTTTGCATTGATGACAGATTCTTATATATGCATGTACTTCATTATCTTTTCCACTAGATGGCGAAACTACACACCAGCAGTGCTTTGACTTTGTTTCTCTTAGGTTTCACTTTGCAGTTTTAGTTTCGCAGCTGGGATAACACGATTAGATATTTGCAAGTCTGGCTGCTACATCAGTAAAACATGAATGCATGAGGTTTAATGTGTGTTGTTGTTGTTTGTAGCATTCAACTTACCAACTAGACCTTTAATTTCACTGACTGTAAATTCTGGATCGGGCATTCTGTACATGTGAATCAAAGAGAGGGCAAGATGACATTCAATTAATTTGTTACAGACAAAAAACACACATAAATATGGAAAAAGTACAGTCAAAGATTATTCTGACCAACTAAATTGACAGAAATAGCTTCTCACCTGATGCCAAGTCCATCTTTCTCTTTGAAAATGAGAGGGATCCTGAGAGCCTCCCTTTGCACATATTCATAAGTGAAGTCTGCAACACAATGCATGAATGTTTTGGTCCCAAGAAATTATAGAAATTAAATTCAATTGAAAACAACTATATTTGTCCCCGGAGGGCATATCCTTGACATTAAGCAATTCTAAGGCACGTAGAGCAAGTCAGGACAACAAGTTAAAACAAGTGAGATAACAACTTTGACATCAGTGCAATATCCTAGACAGGTAAAACTCAGTGCAGTGAACTAAAATTATAAGTAGGAGTAAAGTATATGACTATAAAAGAACAGTGAACAGGAAAAAAGGCTGTGAAAACTGGTGGTAAGAATGTAGATAAACACTGAATGATTAAAGGGATCAGAGTGCTTTGAGGTAAGTAATAAAAAGAACATAAAGTAATATGCATGTCGCAAACCAAAAGGACTGAAAGAACTTTATTTTATTGCAAAATGCATAATAATAATAAAAAAGAATAAGGAACATGTCAAATCAAATAGAAATGTTGTGCAAGTAGTAAATTACCTTTTCCCTCCATCAAGTGGACGAAGTTCGCGCTGTATCTGTCACTGACGAGCTTCTCCTCGACGCTGAACCCTCGGATGTTCGTGATCTCCTCCACATCGGACGGGTCCTCGTTCTCATCGTACATCCTCCGGCAGATGGAGCGCTGCCATCCAAACATGACAACACATGACATAACACTAGAAACACAAAGGCCCCTGCATCTGCATGTAAACACACCATCACAAGAGACTGCACGTCCATGTCTCTACTAACTTTAACACGGGATTGACTAAAGGCTCATATTCAGGTTGGGCTGCTTGTGCATTACGCTTTTTTTAGTGACATTGTTTTTCCTTGCATGTGACGTCAAGTGCAATAATCATGAAACGACACTTGTCCTAATGGCAGCAGGGTTTTTTTTTTTTAGTGTGTGGTGTCCCAACAATGATAAATGTTTGCACGTTTCCCCTCACGTCTCCTGACGCGTTGAACTGTGACACATATTAAAGAAGTTGTCAAACGTAAAGCAAGCGGAGGTGCCTCGGTCTCCTGCAGCACTGACCGACACCACCTGCGTCTGTAGTTGCAGACGTTAGCTTAGCTAACTAATTAGCTCGCCTCATGAGCTAACGACAACACGGCGGATGGGGGAGCTACGCACCAGCCTGCGTCCGGATTCAGGGCACGTCTCCGCGGGGTCCGCCATCCTCTCTCGTCGGCGCCGTTTCCCCGGTGGCTCAGTGTCGGGGGAGCATCCCCGTGCGCGGCGGAGTCACGGCAGCACTTAGCACGCTGCTCGAGTTCAAAACAAGGGGAACCATGTTTTTGTGTGTGACGTCACCGCCAGGAACCAAAACATTGTTGGACGACGTCACGGCATGTCAACCAAGCACACATGACACAACACCGATCATATGTGCACAGGCAAACATTACATATGACTGGAACATGACGAACAGCTAAGTCACTCAAATATAAAGTATGAGCCATAATAAGCTTGTTCCATATTATTATGCATATCCATATATTCCATATATTTATTATTAATTTTGATAATAATATTTGCTGAGCTCTGCAATACTAATTTCACTTTATTTTTGTATTTTTGTATTACTGCAAGTTTTGGGTGTGTAAGACCAGTATGAATGCAAGGCTAAGACATTTTGTTTCATTCTTAATTACTCAACACTTATATAACAAAATAAATCAATCAAACATTGAACACTAGAGGGATAACTAACAATGCAATAGAATAGACATTATTTTGATACAATTTTTATATGTAAGCGTTTAAGAAATATATAAATACTATTCATTTTTCAATATTAAATCAAATTTGTATAAATTGGTTCCAAGCTTTTATGTTTTTAATGTCTTTTGGTTTCTGTAGTATGGCGAATTAAATAAACTTAGTATTCTTTCTTTTTTTAAGGCTGGCTGATACTAATCTAAATGTACCAACACAAGAACAGAATAGAAAACCACACTGAGCATGGAGATATAGACACAAACATATAACACACAGACATATACAGACATAAACATATATAGACAATAAAGATAAAGAACATAAACAGAGAAGACAAATAACTAAATAAATTAACGGGATGGAAAAAGGGTCAATGGTCTAATCAGGAAATACAAATTCCATGTTATCATAACTATGCATGGTATTTTTTTATTTTATTTGAATCAATTTGAACTCTTACATAAAAGGATAAGCTAACAACTAGCCTCCATTTGGTCTCCAGCCTCTCAGCAGCGGATGTTGTTCTGTGGCGCACTGCCTTCTGGGTAATGTAAGGTGCAGACACGCTGTGCAGACCGGCGGTGAACGACGCAAACCGCATCCGCAGTTCAAGGCGAGGGTGAATGTATTGTAGGTGAACACGTTGACATGTTGATCGCTTGTTCCCGTCGCGTACAGGAGTAAGAAGAAGGTAACTGCGCCGGCGCTGCTCGTCCAGTCCCCGGACACAAAGACGCGACATGAGCCTGAACGAGCACTCGCTGCAGGCTCTGTCCTGGAGGAAGCTGTACCTGAGTCGGGCCAAACTCAAGGCTTCCAGCCGGACATCAGCTCTGCTCTCCGGATTTGCAATGGTAACGCTGTCCCCTGACATCACCCTGTGCACTCCTCTGTGGATGAATCGTGTTATTACAGAGTAGTAACGTGTTTATAAAGTTGTGTTTTCCTGTTCTCCTCCTCCTCTCCAGGTGGCTATGGTAGAAGTGCAGCTGGACAACAGCTACCCATACCCCCCTGCCCTCCTCATTGCCTTCAGTGCCTGCACCACCGTCCTCGTGGCCGTCCACCTCTTCGCTCTGATGGTCAGCACCTGCATCCTGCCCAACATCGAGGCCGTCAGCAACGTCCACAACCTCAACTCGGTGAAGGAGTCTCCGCACGAGCGAATGCACCGACACATTGAACTGGCGTGGGCCTTCTCCACAGTCATCGGTACTCTGCTCTTCCTGGCCGAGGTGGTTCTCCTCTGCTGGGTCAAATTTCTGCCCATCAAGCCCAACAAGGGCAGCAATAATACGGTGTCGTCCGGCGTGGCTGCTGCGATCACCTCCACCTCCATCATGGTCCCCTTCGGTTTGATCTTCATAGTCTTTGCTGTGCACTTCTACCGCTCCTTGGTCAGCCACAAGACCGACAGACAGTTTCAGGAGCTGGAGGAGTTATCGAACCTCACCAGGCTTCAGAACGAGCTGGACAACAGAGGGGACTCTTCCATCTTGCAGTCTCCGAGCTCACATTTCCCATAGGCAAGCATGGTGGATACAAATCTATGGTGGAACTCCTAGAATATCTCCAAGCCAGAAGCCTCATTATAGGTTTTACATTTTTTCTTCTTCTGTTTTTTTTTTTGTTTTTTTTACAGGAATGAAGATATATATATCTCACGCCTTTGTTGTGAAATTTACATTTGTGAAAATAGTTGTATTTCTAAAAGACATGTTTGATCAACTGTGAACTCACCAATCTACCATGACGCATGTAACTTGAAATTGTAAAGTCTTAACTGTGATAGTTGCTTGATTTTATCTCTTAAATTATGGCAGAGACAATCTGATCAATAACTAGGAATCCTGTCTGTTACCTGCTGCATTTATTTATCCGTTTGTCAGTGAAGACTGTCTTGGTTATTATATATATTACTTTGCTGTGTTTAATGAACCACAGGTATTTAACTCTTTCCTCTGTGTTTACCGTGCACACGATTTATTGTAATGCTCACTACTTGCATTTGTAACACCTGTTTTTTTTGCGTAGACTGGATCAACAGCTGCCAAAACTTGAGTATGGTACGAGTATGCTTGCTGACATGTTGTAGCTCAGGCTGTGGCACTATAATAAACACTTTTTTACCAAGTGTCATTCAAGGTTTCCCAGTTTAGAAAATAATTTGGATTTATTATCATTCTGATGTTATCTATCATTGACACATTGACGCAAGTCACATCTCAAACATTTGAAGTTTATGAGTAGATTTATTACATAATATTTTGCACAGATGTTTATCCTTTTGCTTTATAGCCAACTGCGCCAGTCCTGTTGGATGGTGAACTTTAAGTCATTCTCCTGACACTTGATTCTTTTAAAGAACACTTGTCTCCTTACGCATGCTGCATAATCATAGTTTGACTTGTGTGGAATACTTATTGGTATTACACACTTCTCTTTGCTTCATTTTGGAAAGCCAGAACCCTCTACCTATCCTTGCTCTTGATCCTCTTGTTCATCAATAGTGATCAAGGTAGGTTGACTGGGCTTCCCTTAAAACCAACTCCATATCCACCAGGTGGATCTGTAAAAGAAGAAGCTGTACGTTCATGTTTTTATCCTCAAGGTTGAAACCTCAAAATAAAATCAGCCACAGTCAGAATATCGTACCTGTGGAATTTGATACTTGCTCGAAGTTTGTGTTACATCCCTTTCAAAATCCGACAGGGTCCCACATTTTGCTACGCCATCCACCCAAAAGCCTTCATAAAGTTGGCCTTTATCAGAATAGTTGAACTTCCCATTACCGTTCTTCTTGCCATCTTGCCACGCGCCTTCATACCAGTTTCCATTTGCTTGGACAAAAATTGCAAAGTCAAAATTTTAATATAATCTGGACTGACTAAATTATAGTCTGCTTTAGATTGAAGTGTATGTAAAGCACATTGCTCTTACCAAATCGAATGATGCCCTGTCCGTGGCTCTTATCCCCCATCCATTCTCCCTCGTAGACATCTCCATTCTCATAATACATTCTCCCCCAGCCACTCCGATGGTCCTCACTCCACTCCCCGTCATAAACAGCAGAATTACTATACAAGTATTTCCCATACCCCTGAGGGATAGAAAGTGACACAAAATATATCACAGAGTGTAATTACACTTAGTTATCATGTGCATATATGGCTGTATATCAGATACGCACATGCTTCGTTCCATTTTTCCACCCTCCAAAGTACTTCCTTTCATACTTCTTTGTTTCTGGCTGCAGTACACTGTAAGTGCCATATCCATCCTGTTTTCCAAATCTCCACTCTCCATCATAAATAGCACCAGACTTCTTCCAAACTTGAATTCCTGTTCCTTAAAAAGATCAACATGCATAAACATTTTAACTGTGGTGTAATCAACCTATATAATGAACCACAACCAAACATTCACTAACACAACACAGTATCTAACCGTGCTTCTTGTTGTCCTGCCACTCCCCAGTGTATTCATTCCCATTGGCCGAGAAAACTGTGTGCCGCAGTCCACATTTCTGTGACTTCACATCCAACAGTTTCGAAAGTGACAGTGTTTTCTGAGATGCTTTGACAAACGGCATGGCTGGAGGCAGCTTGCTGAAAATCCTACAACATAAAAAAACTGTTAGCGCCACGCCCACTAATCACACATTACGGTCAGTGCCATCAAGTACAGACCACACAGTGAACATTTTATGTAAATCGAATTAAAGTTGTAAAACGAGGCTTACTTCCTGTTGCCACTGTTGCCACTGTTGTTCCTATCCCTATCACTACATACAAAACAATATGAATGTCTTCAGGGGGGCCTGTTCTTACAGACTTGTAGTTTGAGGGAGATTGAACAAAGTACACTGAAGTTACAGCAATTTTGTGTGTCGCGTCGTCTTGTTGAAATTGAACACTAACATGGCGTTGGACGAAAACTCACAGTTTACATATGACTTCATCATCAATGTCTTGAGGCCCTTCTGACAAAGTTTGAGATGGTTGTGGTCAATGTACGAGGACGAGTGCTTCAAAGTGTAAGACGTGCAAAAAACAAGACATTTCCTGTTGCCATCTGGGGGCGCTGGGATTTTAAGTCATGATTTCTGTATAGATGTTGATTATGCAAACCCCTCATTTGAATGCACAACATGGGTCAAAAATGACCTGTATTAATTTCCTGTTTTATTTCATGCATGTCTGGGTGTTTCTTTGCTATATTCTTTTATAGCTTATTCTTCCTTCTTCATTCAGGATTCAGGAGAAGGCTCCTTTGATGACATCGAAGACTCATGTCTTCTTTGCATATGCTTTGATGACATCGAAGACTCATGTCTTCTTTGCATATGCTTTGATGACATCGAAGACTCATGTCTTCTTTGCATATGCTTTGATGACATCGAAGACATCATCAAAGGAGCCTTCCTCATTTAGGAGAACTGGATTCCAAGACACACCCACAACTCCAGCTTGATCCTGTAGAACAGGGGTCACTAACAGGCGGACCGCGGTCCGAGTCCGGACCCAGAAGCCGTCCCGTACGGACCCGGACCTACAGCCAAAACAGAAGGTTATGATTTGCTTCTATTTGTAACCGGCGCAGCTTTTGTAGTCTTTCTCCGTCTCACTCCTCTGTTTCTCTCCCTTTCTCCGGCTCACTCCTCTGTATCTCTCCCTTTGTTTTCTCTACCTGTATCTCTATCTTTCTTTTTCTTTCTACCGTCTTCTCATGTGTAACTTGCCTCTAACTCTCTCATCTGTCTGCACTGTAGAGTCGCAATGTTTACCGCCTGGAATGCACAGACTTGATTGGCTGAGTAGTATCACATGGGATGGCTTAACTCGCATGCAATTGGTCTGTGCGTTTCCTCATCCGCCAAACCACTACCGTAAAGACTACAAAAGCTGCGCCGGTTACAAATAGAAGCAAATCATAACCTTCTGTTTTGGCTGTAGGTCCGGGTCCGTACGGGACGGCTTCTGGGTCCGGACTCGGACCGCGGTCCGCCTGTTAGTGACCCCTGGTCTTGGTCCTCAGCATCAGAGATTTCAGACTCAGAATCAAGACCAAGAATTGCCTCCTCATTTTCCTCATCAACCATAAGTCTGAAATGATTGCAACCAGCCATACTAACACTCTGGATGAAGAAAATCAAAAGCATATTTTCCAATGCATACCAATCAGTCTATTAAGTATATACTGTTATATTTCCAGTTTTATTTTGTTGATCTAGCTATGGTTAGCTATAGCCAGAAAAGCAGCTAGCTAGCTAACAGCTAATTAGTATTGTACATATTAGTTTTTCTCACTAGTAAAAGATTGTAAAATAAGACTTACATGCATCAGATGTGCAAACGCAGCTTTGTGAAATGAATGGGAGGTGATCCGTAGTGAATACATACTGTACGGGTCATTTGTGACCCATGTGTGTAAAAGTGATATAGAAATACAAAATTCATGTTTGTTTATAAAGGAAAAAAGTAAGAAAGGAAAATAATGATTTGTGGTAATCAAAAACTAAATATTTAATGAATAATTAGAATATTAAATGATAAAATACTTTATTTCTAAAATATAACAAAGAAACACTAGCATGAAATAACACAGGACATTAATAAGGGTCATTTTTGCCCCATGTTGTGCATTAGAAGGGTAGTGATACAAAAAAGTTTTTTATTCAAAAAGTAACAAGGCCACAGCCCTAGTTGATTTTATATCTATTGCATTTATTGATTTGTATAAAGACAGTGCTGATTAAATGTTGAATGTGGTGCAAACAAATACACGTGAACTCACATTTAGCATAATTAGTTTGAAGCTGGTTAGCTAGAACTTGCTATTCACCTGACTGACAAACAGCACTGTAACTTAAAACCCAGGTGAATTTAGCGAATCAAACACTCACAAAAAAACACAAAAATGTTTTACTTGTACCTTAGTGTTGTGTTCAAGTTTACTTTCTTCAAGTTACCAACTCAGGCCGTGAAGCTTCTGGAATAAACCAACACTGTTAGTAAGCTAGCAGCGTAGACTTAGCATTAAACTCAGTGTTTGTTGTATCCTAGCAACACAGATGTTTACTGGATGGCTCAGTTTAAATGAACTAAAAATAAATTATATTAAGAGCTATTTTAAAATCACATTTAACCGCGTCTTGCAGGTTGAGCTGATGCTTGATAAATTGTTATATGTTCATTTTATTGAAGTTTAAACGTGTGGCCGTGGTGTGTGATGTGCGCATGCTCCTTGCAGTCCATTTAAAGCAGCTTCTGCTCGAGTGACCCGGAGAGAAGCATCCCGTCCTCCCCGCCACCTCAGCGGCTGCAGCGCCATGTCCAAACCCAAGTTCCAGACGGAGTGGGAGGAAATAGACGAGGAGCACCAACAACTGCAGGTGATGGAGAAACCCTTCGAGGGGGTGCAACACCGACCCCGGTAGATTTAGTGGCTGAAGATGGTCGTGGATTGGTGCTAACTGTGCGCAGAGGGGCTCCGCTACTTGGGCTGGAGCGTTCCCCTGATCGCCATTCATTCGCAGCTCCGAGCTAAAGCTACTGTTGTTAGCTTTGATGCATCTTATATTTCACTTCGCGTCTGTTGCTGTAACATCCCAGAGCAGAGAGAGTGATTTAGCAGCTAGCGTTAGCAGCAGGTTGCTTGTTCTTGCTGCTCGAGTGAGATGAGGCTAATAAGCAGCTACTGTAAGTTAGCTAGCCCCACACCGCAGCACTGTGGACACTGGTGACTGTAGATTGTTCCTACAGAAGTCCCACGTTACAGGTGGTGAAGTGCACGTGTTGGCTATTGTTTTTTTTGCTTGAGTAAATTATATTGTGGTCCCTGAACGCAGCACTGTGCAGCCTTGCCAAGCTAGCTCAGGTTAGCTAGCAGGCTAACTTGAAAACAGCACAAGCAGGGTAGGATCTGTTTTACTTTGAAGCAGCAAAGCCCAAAGAGAGAGAGTCCTCTCCTCATGGCAGCATCACACATCTGAGACATGGATCGGCGATGCTATCATGATGATACAAAAATCTGGAGCTTCTCCGCTGGGAGACATGATGGAGGTGACTGTCAAGCTCTCCAGGGATTTGCTCCAGAGAAACTCAGATGTGTTGGTGAATAACGGAAGTCACATTATCCACCTGTCTCTCACTCGCAGTCTCCTGCAGCCCTCCACATTTTGACATCTTAACATTTGCAGCTTGTCAGGGTAAAGTCCCCAAACTCTGTGTGTGTGGTTCTGGTTTTTAAACTGGTTTGGTTGACCTTTAGTGAACCTCTGGAGTGATGCCTCCCTCTCCAGTTGGCCATGTGCATGTTGACATTACTGCTAAGGGGAAGGGGAAAAAAAGACATCGTATGATCTACCTCTATTGTAAACACAATGATCACAATCTGTCGGTTTACCTTTCCTCCTGAAAGGTCAGGATCTCTTTCTGCTTTCCAAAGTGTGACAAAGTTGAAGCATGGATTGCACAAAGTTACAGCAGAGGAGTGATTGCTCATTTAGTCCATAGCCTCAAGAAACCAGTGTTTTTATTTGGTGCGTAATCCAGTATTTTACATTTTGGGGATCTAGAAATAACACAAAATACAGTTTGTACTTCTAACATGGTGTACTTTTGAAGTATTTCCCCTTAAAACCCATTTGAAACATTTGTTTACGCTACTTGTCTCATTTTAATGTTAACAAAACAATAATTGTGGAAGTATTTATCAAAGAATGGCCCTTTTTGGTCTCTTGATTCTTGACAGTCCTGTTTGACAAAATAACATCCAGATGTTTCAAGATGTGACTATAAGTTTAGGAGATACTATGAAGTCAAGGGCTCTCTGAAAAAAGTTGGGAACCTGTGGTCTGGTCTTCAGACACAAATGCATGTGAACAGGCATTTTAATATTTCGCCACATAAGAATCATGGCTGTTTGTACTGAGAAATAAACAAGATTTTCACAGCATGAAGCATTTCCATCTCTGCTCAATCTCTATTCACCAGGAGCTTTTCAGTGTTGACTGAATATTTGAAGCTTGGCAAAGATTTTAAGATGAGGTTAAGATAAACTGTGTGTGTGTGCGCTTGTTACTGCTTTTCTATTAATTTGATTACTTATTGTCCATTTCTCAGTCCGCAGACGTTCCTCGTCTTACAGATTTCCTTTTGTTCACTTTGTGCATTTGTTTGTTCCCCAGGAAAGTCACAAAGTATACAGACACAAACTTGAGGAGCTCACCAATCTTCAGACAACGTGCAGCAGCTCCATCAGTAAACAGAGAAAAGGCCTGAAGGACCTGAGATACAGCTTGAGCAAGTAAGTATTCCCATAACCGGAACTGTAGAACACTGCATGTTTGTTTTTTACTGTTAGTCTATAGATGCATCACTGTCTAGATCATCAGCTAGTTTGTGTAACTATTTCATTCAAGAAAATGGTTGTGCGCCCAATTCAAGGTTAAGAAGCAAGTTTATTACCGTTCACAATCACCATGTACGAAATAACAAGTAGTAGAGGAAAGGTTCATGATTTTTCCAACTGAACAATATTTGTTCATTGTCCCTTTTTGTAAATTAATGTTCTTCCAGCTGCTTTTTAGTTCTGTTACACGCAGAATTATCATAACTCCTTTTGACACATAAATATCTTGTATGTCCAGAAATCTGTCTGTGGCTTGCATATCTCAAATCCTATTGGCTTCACACTCAACAATACACATGCCATGTCAAAATAAATGATGTGGGCCCGTTCCCGGCAACGGCAACTGATTCTCCAGGTCGTGGTTCCCTGAACTTTGAATAAACGGGTGAACAGATCTTTGTGCAGCAGCGGTGGCTTTAGGGTCCTGCAGATTGAGTCCTGCGGACGTTTTTTTTTACTTGCCGCGGCTCAATTACTGCAGGTCACTATAACCGTTTCAGAAAGAAAGCTGCAACCGGCATTACCCAGGCCAAGAAAACGGCTCATTCCAAAACAGGCGGGTTTAGTATGGGCACTGCTCTGGTATTTGATAGATGGAGAAAGATGCAGTCAATCTTGAAACTCTGGAACGAGCTGCCTGAGTAAATCAGGTCAGCAGAATCGGTGACCTCCTTTTTAATTCTCTTCTTAAAATAAAGAGCTATTCCTAATTTTAGTGACCGTCCATATTGCCTAATAAATCTTTATTGACCATTACAATTTTTTGGGGGATTTCCTTCATGTTAATTACTGGAACTTTTTGCGGTGACATGGCATTTGTTTTTATTCGGACTACAGTGCAAAATACTGTAAATGTTTTAACTGTTGCTTTGTTTCAATTTACTGCTCTGTGTAAAACAACTTGGGTTAAGATAAGAGCTGTGTAAAGGTCACTAGTAGTATTATACTGACCATCTTGTCTTTTCTTTACAGATGTGCGAAAACGTGTGACGAGATAGAACTGAAGTTGATCACGGACATCAAAACACAAATCAAAGATAAGGAAAATGTCTTTTTTGATATGGAGGCATATTTGCCGAAGAGGAACGGGTCAGTATTTCTTCATGTTGCCATTTCCTCTCTGTCACTTTTAGTTTCTCAAATGTATTTCTATTTATATTGTTGCCTTCTTTTGTGTCTAGACTGTACCTCAATTTGGTCCTGGGCAACGTGAACGTAACACTTCTCAGCAACCAGGCAAAGTATGTAAAGTGATCGGTCACGGACTCTGGATTTGTGTGTGTTTGATCTGCGCCGCTCATTGTCGACTTGTCTTCTGTTTATTTACATAGATTTGCCTACAAAGACGAGTACGAGAAGTTCAAGCTTTACATGACAATAATCCTGATGTTCGGAGCCATAACCTGCCTCTTCTTTCTCAACTATCGGTAAGATGTTTCTCATCGTCCTAAAGCGTTACTGCTGTCGATGTCGACAGAGTTGCTCACTATTTCATTTTCTCTGTTTTTTGTTTAGTGTCACTGATGAAATCTTCAACTTTTTGCTGGTGTGGTACTACTGCACATTGACCATAAGGGAAAGCATCCTCATGAGCAATGGCTCCAGGTGTGTTGCGGCATCAGTCCAGTCACTCTGCAGTCGGTGGAAACTGTCGTGTAAACCAGCAGGACACTTAATCTTTTTTTGATTTATTTCTATTTAGTTGAAAGTAAAGTGTACGATTGCTCCACATCGATATGATTTAGTAATTTGAAGAAGTGCTTGCTGAATTCCAGAGTTACAATTTAACATATGTTCTTGTCTTTTTTTCTTTTTTTTTTTTTTCATCTCCTCACTCAGAATCAAAGGTTGGTGGGTGTCTCACCATTATGTGTCCACCTTTCTGTCTGGTGTAATGCTGACCTGGTGAGTTTATGTCTTTGACTTTATTTTTTTTTACACATTCCTCTTAACGTGTTACTCGCATTGTCTTATGATTTACAACAACATCACCTCCTTGTTCTTGCTTACACTCAGTTGGTAACTGCTGTATGTCGATGTCACGAAATGCTTTGAAAACTCGAATAGGACAATATAATGGGATTACGACATATACATGTGTCCATAATGCAACTAAGATTAAAAATATTCCACATAATGAATCTATTTATTCAATCAAATCTTCTGAATATGACCTTATCAGGTTAAGGTCATCAGAGAATGCTTGTGACATAATGACAGATTATTATCTTATTCAGGTTAATATCAGAATATTAGTGTCCGTGTTTTGAGTTATCATATATGAACTTAAGGTCACACATGTAGAGGTTAGTGACTAAAGACGACTGTAGGTATTAATTTAATCTGTTTCTTTTTACCTTGTGTCTCCTCACAGGCCGGAGGGGGCCATGTATCAGATGTTCAGAAGCCAGTTTCTTGCTTTCTCTATATATCAGAGTAATAATTTTGTATCTGTTTGCTACACTTGGAACAAAATGTGTTGATGTTATAATTTTGTTTACTTACAAGTTTGGGTAACTAAGTGTAATGTTAATTTTGTAAAGACTAGTGATGGTGTTTGGTTAAGCTTCTTACCCCAGCATTTTATCATTTAATGCTCCAATGTTGGATGCTTTCGTTCTGTGAAACAGTGAAACGTCCTTGACAAACACTTTTCTCTGTGTATTTAGCAGACCTCTTCTTACTAGTAGCTGTAATGTCAACAGACTCTTGAAAAGTCAGTCAGACACAATCTAGATGTCATATAATAAAGATATAATGGCCCAGGTTAGACTTTAGCAGGAATCATACTATGACTCTGCAGAGAAACAATGATTTAGCACAGATATTCTACCACTACTGTCAATAACACAAAAGTTTGGTTGAATCTTCTGTTTCACTAGAATAGGGAAGTCATGTCCCACACTAGTGGTTACAGTCACTGCTCAGTACATCACATGCAGACTCATAATGTGTAATGTGAACGGTCTGTGTGGTTATGGTTTGGATGGTTTAAGTTAAAGAACTGTCAAATTCAGCCTAAACTGAGATAGTGCTGCTCTTTTAGTTGTTTTCTTTTGTTTTAAGCTAATAAAAGCATTATAGTGTACAGCTTCTCATCACGAACTTCTACTTACTGTTTTTTACTTTTATTTTACGGGGGAAGGTAACTGGTGGCGATTTGAGACACAAATTCAATCCTCTGCGTTTCATCCCTTTGTCCCCCAGGCTTCGTTCAGTTCCTCCAGTATTACTACCAGAGCGGCTGCTTATACCGGCTGCGAGCTCTGGGAGAGAGGAATCAGCTGGACCTCACAGTGGGTGAGTTGGCAGCTATTTTGGGTGGTTGTCATTTTTAAATCGTTTGAACTCTTGAGCCATCTGGAACGTGGCGTCTGGGGGGCGGAAATAGGGTAAAGGTGAGAGATGGAGACAGTTGTTGCCACACAAAAGATGTCGCACGATCTTGAGTGAGTGAGGACTCGTTGAGTTTGCTGCTCTAAGGTCAGAGAGAGAGCACAGGGATCATCTGTGCCTGGTTGTGCCGAGGTCACTGTTACAATTGTTCTGTGTCTCTGCAGAGGGATTCCAGTCCTGGATGTGGAGAGGCCTCACGTTTCTTTTGCCATTCCTCTTTTTTGGCCATGTAAGTCAAACCCTCTCTTATATTTATTTTCTTTTGTTTAAGATCAAACCACAGCTTAATCGCTTTAGTTTTAAATCAGAAAGAAGGGGTAAAACATATTTTACACCTGTATTTGTTGTTTGATTTGTATGAACTGCATAAAAATGTGTGTTTTAAGAGCGTGTAGTTCAACAAAGTATTTTTTGGATTGGATAAGGAGAAAGATGCAGATAAAAGGAATATTTTCTTGTGCAGCTAAGTGTGCAGAAACATTATAAATGACGGTGCCTCCTGTTCCTTTCGCAGTTTTGGCAGCTGTACAACTCGGTGACCCTGTTTCGCTTGGCAGGACATGAAGACTGTAAAGAGTGGCAGGTAAGGATCGCATTGGCACCTCCAAATGACAAATGAAACCTGAAACCATTGGTTAAATATCAAGACTCGAAAGGACACCACACATTTGGGTCCTCGTGTGGACATCAGGGACTTGATTTCTGAACACAGCGACTTTATTCAAGTGAACTCTGTTTTACCTCCATCTGCTTCAACATGCCCTCACGCAGCTACATTTGGAAATCGAGACATGGCCCTGGTTATAAAAATGCATGTTCACACTTGTCTTGAAATAAAACAGATTCTCCTTTTTTTTTCCCTTCAGATATTTATGTTGGCGTTGACGTTTCTCATCCTGTTCCTGGGAAATTTTCTCACCACGGTAAAAGTTGTGCACCAGAAAATCCAGAAAAACCAGGAGAAGGTGCAAAAAACTGACTGAGACATAAACTCAACAAGACGCCTCAAATTCTTCCAAACGGCCAGTAACTTTGAAGCAACAGGCACAGATGGCTTGTGAGACTGACCCCAGTACGATCGGGCCGGGAGAAGACAAAGCTTCTCTCGGGCTTTGATTCCGCCAGCGGCATCCCGCCGGAGTATCTGGAGATCAGGCTCTCTGCTTTCTGATGACTCGTTGTTTGTGTCGCTGCTCAGTCGGTCTCAACACAAAGCGTCGTTCACCTTTCTAAGGATGAGCCGTTTTGTTGCTTTATCTTATACATAAAAAAAAAAAAAGTGAGTGGAAAGAATGCGTTGTATTTGAGTGTTGGTGTCAGTGTATGAGTCTGTCTGGGAGCCTTTGTTCAAATCATATGCAACTGAAAGAGGGCAGGTAGCATCAGTATACAGATGGGTGACAAATTAAAGGAAAAGCAAATTGTGTCAACCACCAGAGCAGCTTCAGTGTGCCCCGGCATTGATTCTACAAGTTTCTGGAGGGAAAACGCTCCCTTCATCAAAAATATATTCCCTCTTTTGGTGTTCATCGTGATAGCTGTCAGTTCTGTTGACTGTGAAGGCCACAGCTAATGTTTCACATCATTCTCGTTAAAACCATTCAATGACTCAATGTGCTCTCTGTGGATTGGGGTTTCATTTCTGTTTTTCCTCTAATTTATCACCCGTCTGTAATTTGCCTTTTGAGGACTTAACGTCTGTTATGTACATACTTCATACTTCTGTGAAGTAGCAACTGTCAAACTGTCTTTGGCTCAGTCAAACGTGGACATGTTCAAATTGGCACTGCGCTTCATTTCTTTTACGAGTAGTTCCCAAACTCCCCATCAAGCTGTTGCACTGCTAATCAGTGTTGTTACTCGTTTATTTTTTTTTAACTAGACTTTTGTTCTCAGTCAAATAAGTTAAACTTTAAAAAACATAAACCTGATACTTCCCAAGCAGGTAACCTTAGTTACCTTCAGCTTCCTGAAAACAAATTTGTGTGATGTTAGAACGCAACACTGTTATTCCCGTTAGGCAGCGTTTTCATAAATGTGTGTGTGTGTGTGTGTGTGATCTAATCCCTAAACTCTGGCTCACACATAAAAACCTGGTGTTCTCGCGAGGTTTTCATGTGACTGCCTCTCTAGCGGTTCCATTTTTATGATGTAATTAGCATAATGCTAACAAATTGTAATGTAAACGTAGGTCTATTGTGTTTCCCTCTAAATTTTTACGTGTGTAGGAAGAGCTTTGAGCGTAGGAAACGTTTTGTCACAAAGGTTCAAAGTTCATGCAGAGTTTTTGGATTTGTCATCACTGTGCTGCTACCGTTCCCTTTTCATTCTGTAATGATCAAACGCTGCTATTAGCACTGGTACTGTGAGACTATGACGCACACTGATGAGTAATCATGTGCTGGATTATTTTTATTTTATTCAACTAGACGTACTAAATTAAATATTTATAAGAATTAATTGATTAATGGCCAATTCCATGGCTTTTACTCTCCTTCATTGTCATGGTCTTTTACTCTCCTTCATTGTCATGGTCTTTTACTCTCCTTCATTGTCATGGTGTCTGGTTCACATTTCATGCTTGTTTAAAAATGGCACTCGAGGGTGTTTTTGTCAGGGGGTCGGTGGGTTCAAACGAACAGCTGTAGTGGTGTCGGGTCTCTGTTGCCTTATTCTCCCTCCAGCCTGTCACAGCAAAACACTGTCCTGCTTCTTTTATTTTGAAAAACCAAAGACAATTGCATTAAATTGTCTTTTCACACCCCCTTCATACAGTAGTGCTGCTGAGGAGGGTCATAGTATTTACACATCACTTTTATTGATGATTGACGAGTTACAGACTAAAATGTTACATGAGCTGCCAGGATGCACAACACAGTGAAATACTTCCTTGTTTTTATGATGTAGCCGATGTTAAACAAATGTTTTCATCAATCTTCTTGAATCTGTAACTGGTGCCTGAGTACGATCAGTGACGAGAGACAGTTGACAATTTCTCTGTGTACATTCTTGTAAAGAAATATTTAAAATTAAACACGTAATTGCAATTTCTGTTTCTTGTTCACTCAAACCTGAGGCAACTTATTTATTTGAATGTTGCATTTGTAGTCGACTCTGCATTCCAGGTTTTTAACACTGGTGGGCACTGTTGGCAAAGATTAGAGCTTCAGTTGATGGAGCGAAAACATTCGAGCCCAATGTTTATTTGACTGAAAATGAACTAACCCTCCTTTTTTCTTCTCAAGATTTAAAGCTACAGAACCATTATCATTAATTATATTTCAAAAACTATTTTATAAGGGTGCTTGTTTTCTACCGAACCACATTTAAACGGGGCAGACATTTAAATGATCCTAGTAAAAACCTCCATAAGAGCTGACTGCAAATTTCTCCAATAAATACACTCAATAAAACAAGCCGTACAATGCTTTTTCTTTGGAAAATTACTAAAATATAATATCTGTATAAAAGAAGTAAAAAAAAATAGTAAAATACATTGACCAGAGTCATTTCAAGTTATGTAACACTTGCACGCATCTCCACCCGGCCATTTCTTGCAAAATCGTCTTTCCTGTTGCATCACTTTTGGTAAAAGGAGACGAGCTCATGACTCAGTGGTGCCTCAACTTGCAGGAACAGAACCATCTCTTGGTGTCTTTGTGAAGTCGTCACCTGTGGGGCCTCGTCTGCAGAATGGGGCCCTCGAGGCTCCGTCCCTTCCACTTCACAAAACCACACATGTCTTCTTCCTCCTACACTTCTTTTTTTTCCGACAGTAGGCCAGAGCCTTTTTGGCGGCCTCTCTGAAAATGTCCTCTACGTGCTCCTGATACTTCGCTGAGCACTCGAGGTAGAGCTCTGCGTTCATCTGCTGCCGGATCTCCTCACCCTACATCCAAAACCAACAATTAGATTCTATGCCTGTGAGAGTAAGGCGATAAAGAAAGATAAATGTGCATTTCCATTCATTTGGCTGTAGTACAGTTAAAAGTGGTTTAAGCTTCTGGCTGTGGTGCATCATGTGGCAGTTTATATCCTGTGACCTCGGGCTGAAAAGGCCTGTTTTCACAGATCAACGCCTGCACACGTCTTCTTGTCTTACCTGCGAGTATGTGATGGGAGACAGATTCGAGGCCATCAGCTTCCTCGAACACTCCTTGTCCTTCCGGAGGTCGGTCTTGCAGCCAATCAGGATGACCGGTATGTCCTGACAGAAATGCTTCACCTCAGGGAACCACTGACGTTAAAAGAGAAATAATTAAATGTCTCGCACGCTGAGATGCAATTCTGTACGTCTGCTCTATTTAACTTTCTTTGACAGCGTTTCTCCCTCTGTTTGTACTGAGAGGAGTCATGAGGTCAACGTCCATGCCTGCATGAGTTAATCATAGCTCAAAGAATGCAGCCGGCACAAACACACCAGACTCTGACAATCATTTACAAACTGAATTTGAACAGCCAACCTGAAACTCCAGTTGAACGGTCACATTGTTGTTTCGGTTTGCCTGCATGTGGAACTCTGTGTGTCGTTAATGATCTGAAGAGGTGATTACCTTTATCAGGACATTCTCAAAGCTGGTGGGGTTGGTCACGTCGAAGCAGATCAGGATCAGGTCGGCCTCTTGATAAGAGAGTGGTCTCAGTCTGTCATAGTCTTCCTGTCCTAGAAAAAGGAAGATGAAACCTACGTGTTAGCTGATAGATAAGTTACAATTTATTGGTGAACATTTTGTGCAGGACGCAACGGCCTGATCTTCAACATGTGTTACAAAGTCGGAGACGATGAATAAAAACCCACATCCTGGCCTCAGCTTCCTTTTTCCGCTGATGTAAAGCACCCTGCTGCTCTTATACTTAAGATAAGGTGTCAAGTCTCACTGTCATGGGTTTTGCTGAACATGTAACGACTTTAAAACACTTATCTGTAATGGGAAATTCATGTTTTATGTCCCACAGAGACCCACCAGGTTGTGAAATTGGTGGAAATGTTGTCTTTACCTAGTTTTTTAACCACTAATAAAACAAAAGACTATGTTTTCTGAGCCCTTATGTGCCAAATGTATTTTCTTTAACCTCAAATAATTGTAGGGGAGCTTTATCCAGAAAAATTATATTCTGACAAATTCAAATTCAATCAGACACCTTACCATCTGACAGTCTGACTAGTTTTATAAACTTTCTGTACATTTGACTTCACTAAAGCTTGTTGGTAGTTTCTACCAGTTTGTCACTTCCCGAGAGATGATTCAGATGATGCTCTGACGTTAATGTCGACCTTTACCACTTCCTCTGTGTCCCTGTGTTTCAGAACAACCAGATAAAGACAACGCACAGTGTCGAGATGCCTGAACTTTAATATCTGAAAAGATAAGACACTATAAAATAATTCCTCCAACACCGGCAGTGAACATCAGCGGCTGACCTCTAAGTCAGTGTGTGTGTGCTCTTTATCTGCACAGATATATTATATATACTCCAGGCAGTTGACACAGTGTGTTGTTCAACATCCTCAAAACGCTGTCTTTTCGCATCATGTTAAATGTAGTGAGACTTCATGGATGTTCGACACGGAGGTGATTCTTACCGGCTGTGTCATACAGGTTGAGCTGTATCTCTTTTCCTCCGAGAGAGATAGTGCTGACATATTTTTCAAACACTGATGGAGCATATTTCTGTTTTTGAGACAAGAAGAATATGCTGGTTTTAGGGTACAGCCGTGTATTGACTTATTCTTTCCTATGTCACATTTTTGAAGAGCATCTAGTCTTGAAAAGGACATTATCACTGTATGACACAGCCTCTCTTACCTCTGGAAAGTTTCCTCGAGCATAAACGAGCAGAAGAGATGTTTTCCCGCAGCCTCCATCTCCAACAATCACAATTTTGAGTTCATCTCCCTTCTTTGTGGTGCCATTCCCAGTCCCAGCACTGTTCTGTGTCATGTCGACCTCCAGCACCAGTCACACAGGTGCCAGTCAGGACAGGGATGAAGACGCTCCCTCCAAATTCAGCTTAAACACATGGTGAATCTTTATTTGGAAAGGCTGAGATGGTTTGCAGGCTTGTGTCATGAGAGAGGAACAGACGAGCCTCATGGTTTACCAGGTACAGCTCGGCCTCCTCACCACTTCCTGTTCCTGTCACATCGAGGCTGTCTCCAGTCAACCCCCCCCCCCACTACACACTTCTCCCCTGTCCCGTGGCCGCGCTGCTCAATGAGGCAGCATCTCTGGGGTATGAATAATGCAGCAGCATCTGAGTGTGGCTGCACCTACTTCCTCTATTGCCTGTGCTTTCCTCTTTCATTTGAAAGGGTGGGGGCTTGATGTGAAGTACTGCCTCCGTCCACAGAAGTGTGCATGAGCGATAACGCTGAAAATGTTCCTCTTAGGCTGGAGATAAGTCAGCGAGTATTGTTGACGTATTCACGGCAAGTATGTTCAGATGGTTAACTGTGAAGTCATGTGGGGCCTGGAGATTCTCTGGTGACAGTGAATGGGATGAATGAGTGTCTTGTACCTTTTAGAGTACAAGTACTAGATGTGCTAGAGCTGGTGTCTTTTGTGAACTTCTCTCAGGTCAGACCCTCGTCTTCTTCTTCGATGAAGCACGAAATATGAGCTGTCATAAACCAGCTGCCTCACTTCTCTCAGGTCCCTTGAATATATACATGTTTGAATCTTTATGGTAAAAATCCTTTAATTGTAATCCATTAAATATCAGTGTATTATAGTATATAATCAATTTTTGATTTGTTGAATGTATACCTCTGAAAACACCATTTGACCACGTTATTAGTTTATATATAAATAATGGTAGCATCCATTCACGTCATTGGTTTGAATCCTCGTGGTTACAGCAAAAATGTACTTCTCCTTTCACTCCGTGCAGCTGAACACGCCAGTGACATCACAGATTGGGCGTCAGGACAAGCTACTCTCTCTCTCTCTCTCTCTCTTTCTCTCGTCCCAGCGTGTGACGTTCAGGCATCTTATCCAGCAGCACCGAGCAAAATGAAGTGATTACGTTGGAGATAATGCAGAGATACTGTCACATACTACTATACTGGTTTTTTTTTTATTTTTATGGAAGGCTGAAGGAGACAAGCTACTTTAGAGCAAGATGACTTCTAAGACATATATGACATTAAATGCGATTTCCCTTTAACACAGCTTCAGTCTATAAATAGGGTTGAATGTTATAATTATGGTTAGATAGTATCAAAGACAACAGGACATGCAGTGTGATTTTATTCATTCTTGCCTTTGTGTTACCACTGCTTATCCAATTACCTGGATGCCCCGAGATCTCCTGAACATATTGTATGCAATGAAATTACATTTTAATCTTAAATTTGGGAATATGTGGGTTGACTACCATGGGTGTTAGGAGAGAACAGATCATAAAGAATGAGCGTGCATATTCAGAAAGCACAACAATGCTTTGGAGATTAATCTAGATTCAGTGTCTAGAGTCTAGTCGCTGAGGAAAATTCAAACCTACGTAGGCTACAAAGTCAAATCTAAAGGTTAAATTTCAGCGGTCAGTGCCGGGAAAGGATGTATTTAGTTGGTGTGTTGGAGCGCCTAACCCTTTTGAGTAAGCTGTCTCTTTAAGAGGATAAGCTGACACTGCCCTTTGCCTATTTTAAGAAGAGACACATAGTCTTCCAAGTATTTAAAACACATGCAGATCTCCTACAGCCATGTCTGTGGGTTTTAGTGTGGTGTGCTTTCAATGTCATGACTGGTGGAAAATACTGTGTTAAATCCAGGCCTTATATCGTTTGAAGCTTAAAGTGTCAGTGTAAATTCATCAAAAAGATTTAAAAAAAAAACAATCTGCTTCAGTTTCCACAACAACAAACCATAAAATGGGTGTATATTCTATTTATTTAAACACCTCAAAATCACAGACAGGTGAGAGTATTGCCAGGCAAAAAGAGACTAAAGCACAAACCATACTGTGGAATATTACACTACCAATACACAAACATGCAAATATGTAAGAGCTAGAAAGAAGAAAGGTTGATGTTGTAAATAAAACAAATACAGTACCAGCAATCTGCATGGATAAATCCTTGAATAAGCAAGTGTGGCCATGAATAATCAAAAAACACAAAGCGCAGAGGATACCTGGTTGGATTCAGTGAACAATCCGTCAGAATAAAAGGCTGCTCATACAAAGAAAGACAGAGAGGAGGTGCATTGTCTGCCTGAATCCAGAGAAACAGCCACACACCGTGTCCCATATGCTTTTACAATAAAGTATTGTGTAGCACATGCTTTAAAAAAATCCCTGTACAATAATAATAATAATAGAAAAGTGCTTGTTTGACTCATAAGGTGAAACTGTCAACCTGAATAACTATTTAAAAAAAAAAGGATTATAAAATTGTCCTGTGCAAAATATCCAAACATGTAAAAGCACCCATTGTCAATTCATGAACAAAGAACAATTGTCAAAAAATAGTTATTCGCCATGCATGCAGAGAGACAGCTGTCCTGAACGAGAGAGGCCAATCCTCTGTGTGGAATATTCCAGTCTGTCAGCAGCGCGCAAAACTGAATGGCGCAACCCACCGGGGAGGAGTTTTTCCTTTTTTTTTTAAAACCAGGGCCTAAAAATAACCATATTAGCAAAGTCGAAGAGAAAAGCCTCAACTAGTATTAAACATTCACCTTTGTAACGCAAACATAACCATCACAAGTTGGTCCCCATTGTGTAAGAGCTAAAAAGTAAAAAACAAAAACACAGGCATACTTGAGGAATGAAGGATTAAAGAGAGAGAGAAAGAGAGAGGGTGGGGGAGCTGCCTCGTGACCTGCAAATGGAGGAATGCGCGCTCTTGGCAGCCGGAGCTGAGAGAAGGAGATCAAGACAAACAGGCCTCTGACACCGGCTACGATTTTAATGTCCTCAAACGCACTGCGCACACGCTCACAGCACCGTGCGTAAAAGGCACAACGTGGAGAGACCCCTGTTTTACGCACGCGAACACAAGCGTCCCCCTGCCTCTGTTTTTCAGCTCCTTCAGCAAACAAAGAGTAGAGTCGCATCTTGTTTGTTAGTTTGATGCGGCCTGCGGCGTTTGGAACACTCGATGACGGTGATCCAAAAAGAGAGAGAGCGAAAGAGCGAGAGAGAGAGAGAGGGAGGGGGGAAGCAGGCGCTGAAGCTCGTTGCAGCCCCGATGGTTGTTTATCACGCAGATAGAAATCTAAAGGGCTGCTGCTGTTACCATGGAGGAGGAGGAGGAGGAGGGACAGGGTTCCTGGTGACCTTATATGGCGGTGTGGGGGTTCTGCAACACCATGGCAACCGGCCAGAGCTCTCGGATTACCGCCGTTGCCAGGGCGCGTCAGCCAAGCGAGCGACACTTTGACAGGCGCTTGTTGACGCGTCCTTCCTCATAACGAAGCTCTCTGCCGCGTTTATCTGTTTATTTTAACTTCCTATAAAAACATGCATCGTTTCGAGACAGAAAAACAACCCCCCCCCCACCCCACCCCTGTGTCGCTTGGTGCAAAGACTTCACGTCGAATCAGAGAGATATGTCCTCGGAGAAAGAGCGTCTCCCCCCCCCCCACCCCCACGCACACATACACACGAGCGAGCGAGCGAGCCTCACCCAGTTATGGCGCAGCAGCATTTCACAGCACAGTGCTCGCCTTTGTCTGCAAAGAAGCCATTTTGAGACAGAGAACAGCAGAGAAACCATTGAACAAGTGTAGCCACATCACCTAAAGGTGTCTTCGTCAAAGGGAAGCAGTGAAATATGCAAGATTCCTCCCTATAAGACTCATTTTTTTTGCTCGTTTAAGACTTGGATTACATGTTTTTGAATACTAACTGTAAGTTTACAACATCAATCAAAATATGTATAAAAATATTGGTTACATTTTTTTCTTTTTTCAACAAATAGAGTTTTCAAGATAACGTTTAAATCCACATGTATGATCTGTCATGTTGTCTGTCCTCTGTGAGAATACTTACGTGTATAGACATACCAGCTTGGCAGAATTAAGTGAAACAGCTCAAAATCCATCACCTCTCCAAAAAAACAACATTTCCTTGTTTAGTTTAGTTTTTCTTAACACGATGTAGCTCAGTTAGAAATGTCGAAATGCAGGAGGTTATACGTGACTGCAATCCAGTCTTCAAGGGGAGAGGAGGGATAGTTTGCATATTGCCCACACGAGATGATGCTTGGAGATGCATGTTCGCTGGCAGAGAGGCAAATGCAACTGATTGAAAAAAAGTTTTTTCAAAAGAGCTCTCTATCTGTCGTGCTAATGGATTCCTTCCCTTCACAGGAGACGCTCTCCCACCCTTTATTAAAGCCATTGCTAGAGGATCGGAAGATGGAGCTGAAAACGTCCCTGCCCTTGCGTTTAGGCCTGTTAACTGCATTTCACCAAAGTGCTGAGGTAAATATTTTCACCCTGAGAGTTTTCCCTCCATCTGTTTCCTCTTTGGTTTAACTGCTTATTTTTTTTCAAATCGTTATAGAGACTGTTATGAGTTTTTTTTTTAAAAAGGCAACCCGTCTGGACTTTAATTGTGTTTTAAATGTGCCCTTGGAGCAAGGTCAAACCGTCGTTATACACATTTGGTGCGTAAACGCCAAATGGACGGCACGGTCCCTACACCGTGCCTGAAGTTGTCTCCCCCGTTGTGGGCAGGGTACAACTCAAGTCATCAGGGTTGTTAAGCGTTGCTGTTGTGAGAGGAAAGTAAGTCATTAATCAAAGCAGAGGGATTATCAGTCAACAGTCCAAATCGCAGGCGGCACAATAAACTATTTTACAAAAAAAAAAGGGGCCATTAGTTATGCGTGGCCTGCTCTCTGTCACTATAGAGGAGCAGTGGTACTGTATATAACCTGGATGCTGTATATATCTATATGTCAGCATGCCAGGGAACACATTTGGAATTAAAGATCAAAGTTTCTATGTGGTAACATTATAGCTCAGAAGATAAATTGACAGTAAAGGAAAAAAAAATACACTTTTAATAACAGTAACTGCATGCCTCACATTATTATTTTTTTTACATTACTGAAAGATCAAAAAACACTGAAATGATTATAAAAGAGTTGAACTTACTCATTGCTACTCCTATCCTACACAGGCCATAAAGTGCAATGCCAAACAAACCAGCCATTACACGTTTTGTCACTTTAACTGTGTTTTTCTTTTCTCCTCCTCCTCCTCCTCCTCCTCTCTCTCTCTCTCTCTCTCTCTCTCCAAAACCATAAAGCTGTTTATTCACAACAATTTTGGTTTCTCTTTTCTTTTTTTCACTTAAACGAAATATAAACACTATTATATTGGGTGTGCCATGGCCTAGTTAAGACAAAGGTGGATTCCAGGCAGAGGAAAAAAGGCTCAAAATGTCACATCCGGCACATTCTCTTCCTTCTTCTCAATCCTTTCACAGGATAGTTTTTAATCATAGTCCGTGAGAGATGAGGAAATCGAGTGTAAGATCCCTCTTTGGAACAAAGGAAACCCATATAGGCCACTGAGTCCTGTGTGTTTTTGTTAGGAAAATGGCTGCCGATGCCCCCTCTCTCTGCTCTGCGTTGAAGGACTCCTGATCCTCGCCTCTAATAGTGGACGGCTCCTCTGCTGCCGCGCGCTGATTGGTCCGCCGAGCCGCCGCTGTTAACCAGCCAATTGCCCGAGCACCGCAAAAATACAGCAGGCGACGTGAAACCAAAAAAAAAAAAAAACCCGGTTTAACCTGAAAAATACACGAGTCCCAATAAGGCTTTATAAATACACACGGGATGTTTAAGAGCCACGCTGCGATCATAAGGGTTTTTAAAAAGCGACGTAAAAACACGAGCAGCTGCATATCCGGGTTGGCACTAGTTTTTCTGTCCTGAGTGGATTAGTGGCAGACAGGGAAGGATGTAACAACCCGCCGCATTCCTACGGTTCTTCCGCATCGTTTAAATCAACTTAGCAACATCCGATCTTCGTAATTTTTTTTTTTAAATAAACATAAACAGTTAGCAGTTAGCTCCACGTTAGCTCCTTTGTTAGTTCCCTCCGCAGATAGCGTGTGTTTTATTAGCCTCCAGCGGCGGTTCACTACATATTGACCCCTGTGTATATCTAGCTTGTGTTTGCCATCTGAGTGAAAGCAGCCGGCAGATTCGCCACACACACAAAAAAAAAAATGATTGAGAGGGTTTAGCGACGCACGCTTGCTGCCGCCCCCGTGATTTCCCGTTCTATTCGCACTCTTCGTTTTTAACGAGTCGCTTGAAAGCTCGCTGCTTTTAAACAAAACCCCCCAAAACTGCGGTAAAGAAAAATGATAATACATGACAAGCGGAGGGAGAAGTAAGTTTGCGCCGAAAGTGCGCCTAGCGTCGAGGGTGGTGGGCAAGCGAGCCTGGCGGTGTATTGTGGGAGAGACAGGAGCAGCCACGGACCAGAGAGGCACACAATATGTGCTGGCTCTCGCCGAAAAGGAGGCAGTATTCTTCCGGCGAAATCATGTAATGTAAGCGGCGAAAGGAGAGCGATTCGTGTCTTTTTCATCAGTTCGAGAACCCCCCCCCCTCCCTCCCCGCTCGAGTCGATCGGACGAACCATGTCCAAGCCCGGGGAGAGAAACAGGTTGAGCGAAGACCATGGCAGAAAGCAGAGTTCAAGTAAGCTGGTTCTTTTTTCTCTCTCTCTCTCTCCCTCTCTCCAGCTTCTCCTCCTCATGCCTGCTTTCCCGTAACCGGGGTAAGCTAGGTTTCTCCCCCCCCCCTACCAACCACCGGAGCCATGCATCTGTAGCGTGTGTTTTAAAGTGTCCGCGGTGGGGGTGGTGGTGGTGGTTCACGGGCTCGCAGCAGCAGCAGCCGTGTTTAGCGGGTTGCACTAACGGCGGCTCTCCTCTCTCCTCTCTCTCCCCCGTCGCTGCAGGTCTGGCGAACGGCATGGACAGCCACCCCGGTGTCTGCGGCTCGGCGGAGAAGCGGAGCCACCACTGGAGAAGTTACAAGTTGATCATCGACCCGGCGCTGAAGAAGGGCTCGCACAAGCTGTACCGCTACGATGGACTCACTTTCAACATGCCCGTAAGTGGACCGCCGGGGGCGAGGGGGACACGGCCACGAGAGTAACCGAGGAGCCGAACCTCCGTGGTCGGTCACAGTGTGGCGGTGTCGCCGCTGCTGCCGCGGACATGCTCCGGCAGCAGCAGCATCCCCCTTAGAAACACACAGCACGTCTGGAGGGTTTTAATCACACGACCCGACTACTTTGCAACAAGTTAGTGGAGTGTGAAGTTGTGAATGGGATGGATAACATCATTGTATCCCCCCCCTCTTCTCTCTTCTCCCGCAGAACCCCGGGATGGACCCGGTGGACATGGTCCGGGACCCGAGGATCGGTCGCCTCTGGACTAAGTACAAAGAGATGGATCTACCGGTGCCTAAGTTTAAGGTACATACTCTGACAGGAGCTGTGGTGACAGGGGTCTTGTCCCGGTGGGAGCAGGGGTGCTGTCAGAAGGTGCAGACACACCCCCCTCACTCCTCTGTGGGACGTCCAGTGAAAGTAGGATTGTGAGAAAAACAAACTAAATCAGACGCCTGCTCCATCTTTTAGCTGTTTCAACCGGAGTGTGTGCATGTGCATGTTCGTTGTAACCACTGTGGCATGTCCCTTATCTCAGCTGTCAGGAACGACCCCACCGGGTGCAACATTAACCCCCGAAGCCACTTAACGTCATTAACCCGCCCCCCCCCCTCCATTCTTCTTCCAGATCGATGAGTGCTACGTCGGCCCCGTGCCTCCCAAGGAGGTGACATTCGCGCGGCTCAACGACAACATCAGGGAAGGATTTCTCATGGACATGTGCAAGAAGTTCGGGGACATCGAGGAGGTGGAGATCCTGTACAATCCGAAGAACAAGAAGCACCTGGGCATTGCCAAAGTGGTTTTTGAGAGCGTGAAAGCCGCGAAGGTGGCGGTGCTGTCGCTCCACAACACGTCTGTTATGGGAAACATCATCCACGTGGAGCTGGACCCGAAAGGTAAACAGTGATTCACTCATTCAAGGGAGGAGAAGACGCGTGGACTATATTTGTTATGCGCGATCGAGCCTCGTCTCTCCTCCTGTGCGCTGACAGCGAGGTGTTGTCTCCATGTGGATTATGAGGAGCGACACCGGTCACGTTACTCAATGTATACGCGCGTTGCCTGGTAACGTGGGGAAATTGAATTTGATTGAATAGTAAGGCTGCTCCCAGGAGCCCGGAGCTGTGGGTGCACTGTGGTCCCACTGGGCCTAATTTCAGACCTGTAAACAAACACAAACCAATCAGTCACAGCCCCCTCCCCATCTCAAGGTGTCTGATCACTCACTTTAATAGAAATTAGTTTCCCAGTCAGTAGAACTGAAGTTTGAAAGCCTTCAAACTGTTGTTTTTTTATTATCTGGCAAAAAAAGTAACTTTTACTCCTATCAAGACAATGTTGTGTATTTATTGTTTACCTGGCGGCACCTTTTGCACCTGTGCTTATTGAATCTGAGAAATAATAAGGACTGATAGTTTTAATTAGTGTGTGCACCATTATCTTGCCTGCATAAATGTTTTTTCTGAATTTTTTTCTTGCAAAATTACTTTAATGAGTGTAGATACCGAGTGTGTTTGTGTTATTATTGTATGTCATTTAATTAACATTGATTCATGGCAGATAATCTTTCAGATTCAGATTGCCATATTTACATAAACCATATTTATTGTATAACACACCAGCATAAACAGTGTACAAAATAATCAGACAGGAAACTGTTGTAAGTGCACATTGCTCCTTTACAAATGTGTAAAAAGGATCCTGTCCGATAAGCTTTATTAAACATTCACTGGATTTATACCCGCTCTATAAACTTGGCATCAGATCCGCTCATGTTTACTGTTTTGCAGGTGATAATCGCCTCAGGTACTTCGAGCGCCTGATGAATGGCAGCTACAATCCGATGACCCTGCCGGTGGGTGGAGAGGAAGCCAGAGACGTTTCCCCTCGTAGCCTGGCTGAGGTGTTACTGGTAAGAAAAACATTCTTGATACCTTGCATGTAATGGTAGTTGGATATTAATGGATTTAAGCGCAGTCTCAGTTAAACATTATGGTGCACATGTGATTATTTAATTGTTGTGTTACCTTTTAGAACTCAACCAATTTACCAGTCTGAGCTGCCATACTTATCTGTAATCCATTTCACTGGTGCAGCAGGTGGTGGGGTAGAGCAGAGGAAATGTTATCCAGACCCTGCCTGTGGACTGAAATCACAAAGCCACTGAAATATGTACTTTGGCCTTGTAACATGAGCTCACCCAGGCATTGTGCCTAGATACTCTTATCCACCAGTTTGACCTTTGACATCCTGCAGGTGTATTCTGTGAAACGCACCTATTGGTAATTTGGGGGAAATTGTCCCACTATTTTCCATACCTGAACTAATACAGCTATACAATAGGTTCTAAGGTGCAACATGGAGACAATGGTAGAGGTTTGTCCTGCCTGTGACTTGTCCTGATCCTGTTCTTCTCTTCCAAAGGCCTGCGAGCCCAGCCGCAGGTTGTCAGAGAACAGCGTGTCAGCCGGGGGAGCAGCGTTACCACCCAGCAGCTCCTCCACTCCTCTGTCACTGGATGCAGGCTTCTCCAGCCTAAGGCAGGACACACCCCAGTCCCAGGGAACCCCTGTTACCCCACGCCAGTCAAGTACGCCCTTTTCTCAAGACTCTAATTACTCCAGTCGGCAGTCCACGCCTGCGTACCAGTCCAGCCGACCTGAGAGCTCCGGAAGCTACAAATCCCGGAGACACGAGAGTAAGTTCCAAGATGCGTACAACCGCAGACCAGAGAGGCCTCAGTACCGCAGCAACATGTACCGAGGTACGGGATCGGAACCGGCTCTGTTCAAACAGCACCAACTCACCCCACCTGAGCCTCCACCCTCCACCCCGTCTTTCACAGCGCCTCCCCCTTCTACGCCCAACTTCAAGTCCACGTACTCGCCCTACCAGGCTCCGCTGCCCCCTGCGTTCCCCCCGTCAGAGCCTGCTTTCCATCACCCACCCCAAAGGGAGGGTGATTACCTCCGACCACCGCAGCCGCCACCACCACCGGCTGACACTGACTTTTTGCCCGGCAAGGAGAGACCAGAAACGCCTCCGATTCCCGAGCCCCCACCCGAGCCTGCGGCCCAACCGACCACCCCTCCTCCTCCTCAAACGCCAGAACGCTGCCCCTCACCTGGCTCCCCCGCGCTGGATCCAGAGCGCAATAGCCTGGACTCCCGCATTGAGATGCTCCTCAAAGAGAAACGGACAAAACTTTTGCCTTTCCTCGAGGAACGAGATTCGGACACTGAGGTGCTAATGGAGGGAAGTCCGATTTCCTCCTCGTCCTCTCAGCTATCCCCAATTCCCCCTTACGCTGGCGGCTCTCACGGTGGGCTGCAAAACTCCCGTCCCTCTAGCACAGGCTTGGAGGACATCAGTCCGACCCCGCTGCCGGACTCTGAGGACGAGGAGCCGATTCCTGGAACGGCCCCTCTGGTCAAGAAAATCACTTCTCCTGTCCACGAGCAGATGAGCAACAGTGACCTGCAAGATGGACAGTTTCGAGGCCACACTCCCACTGATAACATGGAAACGGTAAGACACAGTGTTCAATGATACTAGTATAAACACAGCTCCGTAGTTGCAGAATGCATGATTCCATGTGTGAAGTTTGTTACGCTCAGCTGGAGACAGCATTTAAAGGGACTAAAATGATTGTTTTGATAGTTGTTAGGTGCTGGTGTTTACACAGAGCTATGAATGACAGTTACTCAGAGGACACAGGAAGTGAGGTTTAGTTTCAGTGTGAGGTGGTAGTAGTAAACTTTCCCTTTTGTGTCCTTCTACGGTTTCACAGTGACGGTACCACAGAGAAAATAGTTTGCTGTTGTCAGCTATTGTGCAAAGATTGAAAATAATTTTTAAAAAAACAATAAAAGTAGTTTTTTAAAGAACAAAAGTTTCATGGAAGTGCAAATAAAATACGTAAAATTTGCACAAGTAAAAGTGCTGGAAAATGAAGTCGTTAATGCACAGCTTGCATCCTCGCAAATACCTTCACATCCCCGTGAAACCGAGCTCCTGGTTTGTAGTCTGAGTTACACATCTGGCCCATGATGTTGTACTTCTACACTTGCTGCCGTCCTCTTTGAAAGAGAAATAAGAGCCATTCTGCTGTTGGGAATTGCACACTTTCGTTTCCTCTTTCTAACACTCGCCGCACTCGGAGGAAAGCACAGTTTGGTCGTTGGGCCCCATTCATCACCGCATTTCCTGGTTTTTTTCGCTGGGGCTGATAGTGAGGATTGGCTGCAGCATCTCTGCTCTCACGTTTCAAGTTATCACAAAGCAAACAGTGCAAACAGGTCATTTGAGTAACAACTCCACTCCCATGCTGAGTAACCTCTGCTTAGTTTCAACATTAAAACAGTTTGTGACAGAAACGTCTTTTCTAGTATTGAACACCAGGGAAGAGAGTTCAGTTCTGTTATGTTTAAGTCTTTCATTTATATTTACTGATATTGGTTTTAGGACTATGTAATTTGATTCTTGAACAAACAGCTTTTTTTTTAAACATGCTGACCAACGACTTGGGTCACATGTGTTTGACCGCGCTCGTGCGTCTTCCAATCTTTGAACTTAGATCAGCATTTAAATGTGTGATGCTCTTATTGTGGAAGTTTGTCAGGGGATCAAACCTCAATACATTTTTTCATATTGACTGAAATGTGTCATAGTATCAAAAGCTATGTTCAACTTTTGCTCAGACAAATTTTTTATCTTGTTGACTTACTCTTTAAACAGTTATTCAACTATTTTGACTTGATTTTATTCATGCAAAGCTCTTCCATGGCTGCTTGTGTACAAACAGTATTTTAAGAACTGTTCATATTCGCCAAAAAACATTTCTTTGACTTTGCAACTACAACTCAGGTATTGTCTCAGCACCAGTATTGAAAGTTATTAGATTAGACCAAACCATCATTCTTTTAAATTCATTCTAAGATTAAATATTTAGATGTGAAAAAAACCCATCTTAACTTAAGTTCCACTAATTAGCTGTTACCTGAGCTTTAGATCTTATCTTAAGGTCTTCACACTTAAGGGCTGAACCGACATAGATCTCTGAACTTTCATTCCTCTCAGATCCTAATTAAGGGAGATATGAACTGACTCTGTGACTTTGACGAGCCATGTCTCCCTCAAAATAAGAAAAATAACAGTATACTAAGTGACAATAAAAGTTAAAGTTTGATTGCAAAAAAACTTACATTTTGTTATTGGGCTTATAAAGCTTATAATGTCATCGAGGACTCTAGAAAGTTAGTTTTTTGTTGAGATCTGTGACAGTGCGGCACAAAAGTGTGATGATTTGACACAGAATGACCCGTAAGTAGTTGGTGTTTGCACAGTTGTCACGGAGATGAAAAAAGTCAGATGATTGTTCTTGTGTAACCTGTGAAAAATATGATGTTCACTTAGCATAGTCCTGACAGGCTGTCCTCCTTTTTCACACAGTGTCATCAGTCGTCAGGCGAAGACATGGAAATCTCTGACGATGAGATGCCTGGGACTCCGATTAACAGCGGCGAATGTGACAAGGGCATCGTTGTCAACTCCGCAGTGTCCCCGATGCAGACCATTAGCCTCCATCCCCCCGGCTTCCCCCCTATGCAGCACCAGGCCGCCTTCACGATCCCGCATCACCAACTGTCCCTTCACGCTGCCGTCCAGGGGCATCCTGCTCACCTGGCCGGTCATCCCGGAGTGCCTCACCATATGCTTCAACACATGGGGCCCTACCCTCATGGCATGATGCCACTGGTGCAAATGGAGCTGATGAACTGCTTGCGGTGGGAGCAGTGGAGCACGGTGCCCATGTCGTTCCAGATGCAGCAGCAGATGTTGAGTCGCATGGCTCAGACTAGAAGCCCCTATCCCTATCCACACTTTATGGACAGTGGTGCATCGGGGCAGTTTGCTGGGCCCTACGCACCTCTGACTCTCGGTGCTACGCCCACCAGCGGCAGTGCAGCGGCACCTGGGCAACAGTGGCAGCAATCCAGCGTACCAAAGTTCAACCCCACTGTTCCTCCTCCTGGATACGAGGGCAAAAAGGAGGATCCACACAAGGCCACTGTCGATGGCGTGCTACTGGTCATCGTCAAAGAGCTGAAAGCCATCATGAAGAGGGACCTCAACCGCAAAATGGTAGAGGTGGTGGCTTTCAGAGCTTTTGATGACTGGTGGGATAAGAAGGAAAGCTCGGCAAAGGTGAGTCTTTCATTTCACCACTCGAGATAAAAACACAGGAGCTCACATCTACACATGAGCAGAAAGTGTGGGAAAAATATCTGTTTTTATTAGTGTCAATTAAATGTCAATCAAAACAAATTAGGCCCATATTAAATTCATTATTTTATATTTAATGGGAAATAATGTTATTTCTGAACTGTTAATCAGATGCTTCCTTTGGCTCTTAGAAGTCTCGATGTGTATTTTTTCCAAATTTCTTCACATCTTGTAGACAAAGCGACAGATTGGAAAAAGAATTGATCTTGAAAATAATCTTTATTTGCATTTAGTTGAGAAGCAGCTAATGTTTCTTAAAAAAAACCTTACTTGAGACTGAGTTTTGTTTTGTTGTTTTTCTCAGGCATCTTTGACTCCAGTGAAGGGCACAGAGGGGAAAGAAGAAGAAAGACCCAAACCCAAAGAGACCATTGGTTCGAGTCTGCTGGAGAACTGGAACAAGGGCGAGGGACTGGGCTATGAGGGAATGGGCCTGGGAATCAGTTTGCGTGGAGCCATCCGTCTTCCCTCCTTCAAGGTACACACTTAAACTCTTATTTTAGAAAACGTGGATAGAGAGGAAGTGTCTTTACTCTCAAACTGTTGCACTCCACTGGTGTTTAATGGTCCCATGATGTGCTCAGGTGAAAAGGAAGGACCCACCAGAGGCCGCAGCAGCAGGCGACAGTAAACGAGCCCGACCCTCCACTCCAGTCGACGACGAGCTGGAGGATGAAGGTACCCCTCTTTTGTCAATGAGGCAAAACAAAAGCAAATACATGCAGTGCTGAGGTTTCTCCTCTAAAATGAATGTTTGTTCATTTCTATCAGACCGGGATCGAGACCCAGCCGAGCTCCCCTTGGACGATTCAAAAACGGACAGCGACGGCATGTCTTCAAAGAGACGGCACTCGCGGCCACTGGAACTGGACAGCGAGGGAGAGGAGGAGGTGGACACGTCAGGGAAGGAGGAGTCGTCGTTGTCGGACAGGGCGGATGAAGCTGAAGCTACCGACAGGCTGTCGTCAGGCAAAGTAAGCTTTCTCAAAAACCACCACTCATTGTATTTGCTGATTACCGGTGCATTTTTGTAATAATATATCTGATCATCTCTTAGGAGAGTGGTGATGAAGAGGGTGACGATGAAGACTCATCCAGCGAGAGCGCCTCCTCGGATTCGTCTGATGATGGTACTTTAAATATCTGACAACAGAAGTAGGTTCATTTATGAAGTACATTCCCTGGAACTAACAATATTTCTTTGCCCCTGTTTCTTGCAGAAGCCGAGAGTTCTGCTTCCTCCAAGGTCGGCTCGGACTCCTCGGCAGAGAGCGAAGACTCGTCCGAGAACGAGTTGAGCTCGGAAGAGGAGGAAGAGGAGGAGAAGGAGGAAGTGGAGACAGTAGGTGAAGACGATGAAGGCAAAGGGGCTGTGACGTCAACGACCTCTTCGTCCTCGTCGTCCTCATCTTCTGATGAAGAGGCAGAGGCCAAGCCCCCGAGCCCACCTGCAAGACCTGTCCTAGAAGACAAGGAGGAGAAACGAAGCAAGGAGGTGGTCAGCAGCAAGATCAAACGCAGACCTCCAAGTCCTGTGGAGGAGAAAGTGGACCTGAAGCCGCCTTCACTTACAGACCCAGGTAAATATCTTTAACTGCTTCTGTAGAGATCAGGTGAAACATTAAAACAAATGTATTTATTATATTTATCTTTTCTTGTCTTGTAGTCAAAGAGCGAGACGATAAAGACGGCATCATCCCCGTAGTGAAGTCTGAACCTCAGGAGCCCGTAGCGAACCTTCGGCCGCCCACGCCCACAGGCACGGCGCCAGACAGCGACCAGGAGTCGAAAGCCAAAGGTAAAACAGAGGCCAGGGAAGTAGCCTGCACCCCCGGTCGATTACTCCCACCCCACTTAGATCCACCTGTCCCCAAACCCGTCTCCACATCGTTAATGCACCTCCCTCTCCCTCCTCACCCTGCGATCGAAGGTCGCTCCCTCCTTCATCCACCCCCCGGTCCCCTGCCTGACCTCCCACAGCGGCCCAGGCTCCCCACAGATGAGGACATCCCTCGTACACCGGGTAGGGATCTGATGGAGCGTGCCCGCAGTCTGGGGAAGTCCCAGAGCACGGACACAGTGCCCAACACACCGGGTAGTGACGCCCCACTTACGGGCAGTAGCCTGTTGCTTAGCTCGCCTCACATCCCTGGTAGCCCCTTTTCCTACCCCGCTCAGTCCCCTGTCCTCAGTGCTGGAGTCCCCCGCACCCCAGGAAGAGACTTAACCTTCACCCCTGTCTTCCCTGACCCCACAGCACTAACTCTTAATAGGAAAGTATCCTCTGAGAGCCTGGATGATAGACCAGTTTTTAAGGAGCCGCCCATTAGTGCACTGCCTAACCAAACCCTGTCCGCTGGCACAGAGCTCTCAGCTAGTGTCCCTGAAGATCTGCCTGCTGGTCTCACTGTAGACGTCCCTGTGCCATCAGACACCGCTGCTTCAAAGAAGAAAACTGGACGAACCAAAGGCAAAAAGATGCCATCTGCGGCGGACGAGTCTTTGGAGTCCGAGACCACCCCGTTGCCTCATGAAGCACACCTCAGAGATCTATCCACGCAAATCAAGTCGGCCAAGTCTCCCGACCACCCGAGTCTGGACTTCCGGGAAGGAGACGTCAAGCCTCGGACGGTTCTGCCGGCTGAAGACGGCTTCCTGTCCTACGAGGACGAGGCGCCTGTGGTCGTGAAGCCGCCTCGGAGGGCGCGGCGAGGCTGGGAAGAGCTGCTGCTGAACAGCCTGTCCCCCGTCACCACGCCGCCTCGGCCGTACTTCAAGCGACGCTCTGACTTCGAGGAGATGACCATCCTGTACGACATCTGGAACGAGGGCATAGACGAGGAGGACATCCGGCTCCTGCAGATCACCTACGAGAAGATGCTCCAGCAGGACAATGGCAACGACTGGCTCAACGACACACTCTGGGTCGGCCATCCTTATATCCTTTACTGCTCAAAGTCTACTATTAATGAAGTGGATCTGTTTGTATTTGTTACTTTTCAAAACAAAGTTTCCCGTTAAGGAGAGAGAAATCATCAGGAGTTCAGTTCAGTTAAACACTGTTAAAACTTCTCATATTTGTCTTTTTAAAGTTGTGTTGTACCCTGTGTATCAAATAGCAGCCCCCTCTGGTGGTGAAACGGAGGAACTGGGATTAACTACCCCCAGTGTCTGTTGAGTGTTAGAAGTGTTTTTGGTTCAAGGCCTTTTTCAGTTTCTCCCTTGACTCCCCCGCACCTACCAACATCCCTGGAGTGAAGAAGAAGAGGCGAGACGACGGCATGAGGGATCACATGACCGGCTGCGCCCGAAGCGAAGGTTACTACAAGATCGACAAGAAGGACAAGATCAAGTATCTTCAGAGCACGAAGCTGCAGTTGGAGGAGCCGCCGGTCGACACTCAGGTGGGTGGGGGATGATGGATTGTGAAGTTACATGACAACGTGTATGTGCGACGCATTAACCTCAAACTCCGTGTTCTCTGTTCAGGGGATGAGTATTCCTGCACAGGTCCACGCCTCCACCAGATCTGGCTCGGAGCGGCGGTCAGAGCAGCGGCGTTTGCTCTCCTCTTTCGCATGCGACAGTGACCTGCTGAAGTTCAACCAGCTGAAGGTAAAAGCAAATGGGATGTTTGATTCACCCTGGATTTCATTTGATAAAAGCACTCGACAAAAAAGATATGACAGACGAGCACAACAAACAGTTGATAATCCTTTGTTGTAATTGTTGTCGTCTTAGTCGACAAAAAGTCAGTTGTGGGATTTGATTTTCAAAACTCGAACAATAACTTCAACTTTTCTCCCATTTTTCCCGTTCAGTTCCGTAAGAAGAGGATCAAATTCTGTAGGTCGCACATCCACGACTGGGGTCTGTTCGCCATGGAGCCCATCGCTGCTGATGAAATGGTGATCGAGTACGTCGGACAGAACATCAGACAGGTGAGAGGCCGTTGATCTGAAGTGTTTTTCTTTGTGTCTGTAAACTGACTCTGAAAGGGCCTTGTTAACTTCATATATAGATGTAGTGCACGTTTGCTTTATCGGGTCAACCCTTGAAATCTTTGAGTTATGATCGGACTTTCAGTGACTCACAACAGCCTCACGATCAATAAATACAACTGACGGTGACAATCAACTAAGCATGATGCTGATTTGGCTCCTAAGGACCAAACCTATTGAAGTGTTGACAAGTAGCAAGACAATTTGGTTCATGAGCTTCATTTAATTTCGTTAAAGTCATTGGGACAATTGATGATAATTAGATTAGAGAGTTCCTGTATTTCTGTCTGCTTCCCTTCATTTCTCAGATAAAACAATTAGTTTCCTTTTTTAAAGTTATCAAACGTCTAACAAGTATCGATCCTCATTTCCAGGTGATCGCGGACATGCGGGAGAAGCGCTACGAGGAGGAGGGCATCGGCAGCAGCTACATGTTCCGCGTCGACCACGATACCATCATAGACGCCACCAAGTGTGGCAACTTCGCCCGTTTCATCAACCACAGCTGCAATGTAAGTCAACTGATAACAACTTCATGATCCCTGGTGGAAAGTACATAAAGTAAAATGTACTTGTATTTAACTTGAGTATTTTTCATTTACTTAATACTGTTCTTTTTACTTAAGGTATCTTCAATAGTTACTGAGAACTTTGTGATTATTTTTCACACCAAACGTGTGCAGCTTTTTTCAACTGAAGAAGTGAATTAGTTTTATATTCTTATTAAAAGTAAAAGTGTTTCAAGATACATGCCATCATTCAAAAGAAAACAATAATTTAGATAAAAAATGTATATATATAAATATTAGAATATCATCACTCTTTTTCAGAGGTTTTTACCATTTCATTAAAAATATTACTAAATATCAGTAAAAAAAAAACTAAAAGTGACCAGCCTGCATAATTAGAACTTTTACATTTTGACACTTTAAAATGTATCTGTACATTTTTTAATTCACGATGCTAAGTAAAAGAGTATTTTTAACATTATTCTATTACTTAAGGAGATTATCTGTATATTTTTTTCCACTCCAAACAGAACAATAAGGTATTAATGTTTATTTGTCTGTGTTCTCTTTCAGCCGAACTGTTATGCGAAGGTCATCACGGTGGAGGCTCAGAAGAAGATCGTCATCTACTCCAGGCAGCCGATCAACGTCAACGAGGAGATCACGTACGACTACAAGTTCCCCATCGAGGACGAGAAGATCCCCTGTTTGTGTGGGGCAGAGAACTGCAGAGGAACGCTGAATTAACGTCCGGTCGACGGCAGAAGAATCTCCTGCAGGGTGGAAAGAGAGAGTGTTCGGGGACCACGCGCAGACTCCACGCCGACTCCCCGTACGAGGAGGAGGAGGTGAAGCAGTGAAGGTTTTGCTTGGGAGCGAAACCTGCCAACGGCCTGGATGAAGTTTAAGCTACCTGTACGGAACTCTTCACATATTTAACTCTAGATTGTTTACGAATTATGGTGCTCTTGAAATGAAAAATGCATAGTTTTTTACGAATGCCAGTGACCCAGAATTTACAGAAGACTTGACATTTCCCCTCCTCCTCTCAGCGATTTCAGTATTTCAGCACGGCTCCTTTCCGCTTCGAGTCCTGGTTTGTACAGTTTTACACTTTTTTTTTGGTTTTGTTTTCTTCTCATTTGTCTCATAAGCTTTACGTACACCACACGTGATACAGACTCACACGATCAGCTGCTTACTAACACTGTTGAGACGCACAAGCCCACCGGGGGAAACCCAGCCTCTCTGTGAGGGGTGGGGGGGGACGTGGTCGCCCCCCGATCAGGTGGCAGACGGCGGCGTTTCCCATACTGCAGCAGGCGGGGAAGCCACTGACTGAAACCCCTGCATTCTCGCTCCTACCTCCTCTGAACCGGTTTTCTCGGAAAAATTAATCAAACTGATGAAAAAGAAAAAAATCATGAAATCCTGCCACAAAAATCTGGACATTATGGGAAATCTCACCAGCCAATGACGGATCGTGCTGCTTCCTGTTGGTTTATGCAAAAGTTAAAGACGACGTGATGAATTTGTATTAAGGATATTCCAGTGTTTTCCAACTTTTGTTCAGAGGGCTTACCTCTGACTTGTTTCCTTCAAAGACACTATATTTGTGTTTGTGTGTCTGAGAGTGAGAATGTGTGTGTCGAGCTTCTGATTCGAAGTATTTATCATGACATCTTATGAGAGTATGTGAGTGCACTGCCCCCTGTAGGCCACAGCGCAGAAGGCCGACCAATCATGGAGCGCAAAAAAAGTCAAATTAAAAATCGAACCCAGCGTCCACTGGGCAGCGTCTGGAAATACTTGTTTTCAGCTTTGGAAGAAAGAGTTTTTTAAGTGCCATACGAAAGCGTAACTTGCAAGTTGACGTGCAGAAAAGTCACCTGCAGCCGTGGTAACGTGCACAGAGCTGCTGCCTAATTCTCTCTGTTGGATGGTGATGACACTTGTGACTCTACCAGTGTTTAATGTTTCCCGGTGTTGCCACGAGTCTGCGGACGTCAGAGGGTCGTTCATTCTTTATAACGTCATTAAGATATAAAACAGAATATCTGTGAATGCACTTCTGCTTTACGCCCTCTTCAACACGCCCACTCCACCTCCCACTCCCATCAAGACCAAGTCAGTCATTGCTTTTCATTCAGTTTGATCCATGATGGAGATTTCCTCGTTTGTCTTTTCCATCGGTGATGTTTATATTGTATATGATTACTTGTACAGAAGATCTAAAACTTTTTTATCTTCACAGGGTTAACACTTTTAAGACGCATCTTTCGCTTTCTCTCTCTTCTTTTTTTAAAACAAAAGACTGAGTATTTAAAAAACTATTTTCAGGGATCAGTTAAAAAGGAAATCTGAGGGTTTCAAAGGTTGTTTATTTAAAGACAAGGTCCCCTGTGTACAGGAAACAAAAGTCTCCGGCTCCCTTTTTGAAAGATTGTTTCTTGTAGAAACGTCTTCATTTTCTGCCCATTTTTGCTTTATAATCCTGAAATGTGTAAATACTGTAACTGTGAATACGATATAAATATATATATTTTTGTTCCCTGGGATTTGCTACGCGAACACAGCTCAGAGGTGGATGTAACATAATATGGGGCGAGCGCTGAGCTGGTAGCAGGAAATTCAGCTTGTGTCAAGCTTTGTTTTTTTATTTTCTGTTGTAAATTCTATGAAAAGTTGTTTGCGGTGTGGAGAAAAAAAAGGTGCAGAATCGGCATGGGAGGAGGATTGAAGCATCGGCTCGTCTCATGTCTATTTATTACACAACAAATGTATGAAAAGGAAAAATAGTGGAAATAAAGCGATTTTGCATACATCCATAAACAGCTTGTTTGTTCTGTTTGATCTCGGTCGAACCCGCAGTGTCCGACTGCTGCGGAGTTTTCATGAATGAAAACAGTCGACAGCAGCAGCTGATCAGACAAATGACTCAGTGTCAGGTCAGTTTGATCAGGAGCAGGTCATGTGACCCACCCCCCCTCTGACAAACTGAATGGAAGGATGGAGAGAAGGGACGGAGGGAGAGAGGATGAATGGGTGGTAGGAAAGAAGTATGGGAGGATGAATGGAAGGAGGGAGGATGGATGATGGATGGATGGAGAGAAGGAAGGATGAATGGCTGAGAGTAAGGGAAGGAAGGAAGGAAGGAAGAATGAAAGGGTGGAGAGAAGGGAGGATGGATGGAAAGAACACAGAAAGGAGGAAGGAAGGAGGAATGGGTGGATGAATGAAAGGATGGAGAGAAGGGAGGGAGGATGGATGGAGAAGACAGAAGGGAGGAAGGAAGGATGAATGGGTGGAAGGAAAGAAGTACGGGTGGATGAATGGAAGGATGGAGAGAAGGGAGGGAGGATGGATGGAGAGAAGACAGAAGGGAGGAAGGAAGGATGAATGGGTGGAAGGAAAGAAGTACGGGTGGATGAATGGAAGGATGGAGAGAAGACAGAAGGATGGAGGGAGGAAGAAGGGAAGGAAGGATAGATGGATGAGAGGGAGGGAAAGAAGAAAGGATGAATGGATGGAAGGAAAGAAAGATGAAAGAGAGAAGAAAAAAGGGTTGAAGGATGAGAGGGAGGAAGGAAGGATGAATGAATGGAAGAAAAGAAAGATGGAGGATGAATGATGGAAGAAAAGAAGGAAGTGGTGAATGATGGATGGGAAGGAAGGAAGGAAGGAAGATTGTGGATGTAAAGTGTGTGGAACCACCTGTCGCTGCCTTGTAGATTTCCTCTGTTCCAGGATTTTAAAACTTGACACTTGAATGTTTCAGGAGTCAAGTCTCATGTTGTGATTTCTCTGGAGTGTGACTCTGGTTCAGAGGTTTTCACTCGTCCAGTTTCACTCTTCATTTCCTGTTTCAACTCTGTCATTGATCAGCTGTGTTGGAATTCAGTGAAAATCTGCAGCCTGACATCACCTCCGCACAACCCTGGACTCCCATTCACACAGAGAGAGAGAGAGAAAAGACTCCCAGTGTGCTCTCCCTCTCCCCCCCCCCCCTCTATCTGTGTGCTTGTGTGTGTACGTGTGTGTCGCCTCGAGGCCGTGACAGGAGGAGGATGGTGTGACCACACGCAGAGAGGATGGCAGAGTCAGAGACAGCATGGGCGCCCAACTCACACTCATCTCCATCTGCTGAACGATATCAAACACACACACACGTCTACACCGAGCGATCTGATTGGTCAGATGTTGTCACTCCAACTGTGCTCTCTCTACTTTATAATGTCACAATTTCATGATGCCATCTTTTTATTATGGTACTTTTGCCTTGATAAAAAAAAACTTAGTATTCCTCCAGAGGTTGTGTGGTGTCTCAGATGTTAGCAATGAAAACATTTTCCTGAAATTACAGCAGGTCTTTATATAATCCAGCAGGTTTTCTGAACAGAACATGGTTAAATGTGTAAATGCCTCAGATTTTGGTTAAAGTTTTAACTGATGGTCCCAAAAAAAGCTTGCAGCACTAAAGGATTACGACACAATCGGCTGTAAAACTCACATTATGGCCACATTTACAGGAAGTATCCACACATGATGTTCAAACATGTGTCACCCTCGGGTATGAAGTAATTGTCTCACAGAACTGGAAACAAGGCTGAAAGTTGAAAGTTTATATCAGTATTCAGAAACAACAGCGAATATGACACAGAATATGTTACAACAGGTTCAGTAAGAAAGGAAATAGTGAACAAGTATCTAATATGTGTTGTTGTTCTTTATTCTGTTCTCTTCACGGAGGTTTTGCTGAGTTATCCATTAGTTTGCATAGTTGAAGTTGTTCTTTGCATGATGCTTGTTTACATAGAGGCCGACAGACAAACGTTTGCATGTTGGGCGCAGGGGAAACATTTCATCACATCAATAGACTTTTACCACACATTATTTTAGACTCTTTATTTAAGCAGTTTAACAGGAAACATTTCAAATAAAACTCTGAAATTTGTGTTAGATGCACCAACTCAAATCAAATGAACACTTCTTATCTGCGTTCCCCTCGCTAGCGCTCGCAGGACGTTTTGCTTTAGTTGGTTATTTGATGATATAAAAACCAGGTGAAATGTGATAGTTGGCAGCTGAGACTGACTCGTGATTGGTCGAGTGTTCGTATCGGAGGGACCTCGCTGATCGCGTCATTGGAGCAAGGTGGCAGCGTTAGTGGCTTCTGGAGAGTGGAAGGAAGTGGAGACGCATCATCCGTCTTTACATACAGTTTATGAAATCAACATGTTAGCGGGGGAGTCATATATACGAAAGTTTTAAAGGTTTTATAAAAATGTAAAAGTCTATTAGCGCGCTTTAATTTTACAATATGTTGACCTACAAACAACCTCAGGCCCAAAGTCAGTAATGAAAGAAAGTAATGAAAACTAAATAATATGCCAGATTTGTAAGAATAAGCACCTGTACAGTGCAAATAAAGGCCGACAGTCATAAATGCACATATCAATAGCACCAGGGCTCCTTTCACATTACTTTAAAGTGTTAGTGATGCAGGGTACAATCATGCAAAGTTAAGTGATAACAGTACTTTTCCTCAGTTTTGTATATGTATTCATTGCTGGACAATCTCTACAGATCTGTAAACTCTACCTCAGGTTCAAATGTTTCTCTGATCACAGAAAAAAATGTGAATCCCTTCTTGTCACGTTTTTATGATTTGAGCTTGAGGCAGCGCTAAAGAGCAGAGAGGAAACACCCCAGTAAAACTAACTGAAGCAGCTGCAGGGACACAGAAGACCCGAGGGGACGCCCGGCCGTCCCTGCGAGGAGTCTGGCGTCTCTGGATGCGGAGATGGTGCGGCTGAAGGTGGGGTGCACGTGTCTGAAGTTGTTCTGCAGGGGCGTCACCTGCTCTGCATCCTCCTCCGTGGAGAAGATCTGCGAGGTGAACTGAGCCAGCTGAGGGGGGGGAATAACAAATACAGTATCACCCAGGAAGCCAAGTATACCTTTATATTAATGGAGAGTGTTTTATGAGATGACTTGAGATTCCTACTTGAGACCACGAGATGAAGATGGGGACTTCGTACAGAGTCCACAGGACCACTTGAGAGCAGGGGGGGGTGGTGAGGCTGCCGTAGTAGCGGTAATACTGACTCATGTTGTGCTTCGGCAGGAGGCTCATCAGCGGGAACGGCTTGACTTTGGTCGTCTGGCCTTTAGAGGAAGGACACGCAGCAGTAATGAGTGAAAGAGTGACGCACAACACGAGCAGGTGTGTGTGTGTGTGTGTGTGTGTGTGTGTGTGTGTGTGTGTGTGTGTGTCTTCTCACCTTTGTAAGCCACTGAGGACAGTTTTTGTGAAATGTGTCCAAAGTGCACGTTCTCTGCGTAAACAACCTGCAAGAAAAGACAGAAGTTGGGATGTAATTGTAAGAAAATAAATGTGAATGCTTGATTGTTTAAAATAAAATTCACAAACTGACGTCAATGAAGAATCCCAGCACAGCCAGTCCCGTCGGATCATCCAGGGCCACTGTGAGATTGGGATGGATGGACTTCATGTTGACTATGTGCAACTGGAAGTGAACCACAAGAAGACAGTTGAGGACCCTGCAGGAGTCTGAGGCAACTCTTTTGCTTTGTGACAGTGTGCAGCTGCCTACTGACCGTACTGTACCTCCATCGGGAATCTGCGTCCGTCCACCGTGTGCTCTGAGCCGTTCGTGGCCGGGCCTCCCCAGTGGAAGTGCAGCTGGATGGTGTGGTACACATCTGGAAGACCTCCGCCGCTCACGGACATCCCACTGCCGACCTGCAGCACGACTGCGAGCAACCAGAATCAAGTCGTCGCCAACACAACTCTCACAAAGACACAATAACACACATGCACAGGAAAGCATCTGCGGTATATTCACCTGAGTGTCCGTCATTTTTCAGTGTCCAGTGGCCGGGCTGGGTCACATCGAAGCCCTCCAGGTGTAAAGGCCCCAGAGACATATTCCTGGTGGTGTGCTGGTCCAGATTAATGGGAGAGTGGTGCTCTTCAAGTAAAGGGTGACACGACGGGAACATGTCTCCCCAAGCGTAAGGATCTGAGGACGGAAGACAAACCACGTGAAGCACAGGACAGAAGAGGAACAGGTGGTGGAGTCCTCTCCAGGGGGTCACGAGACAAATCTGATGGATCTCAAGATGATCACAGTCTCAAAGTTCATTCTTAAACTTGGAAACAGGTCAAACAGTTGACATAACAATTTCCCCACAAGCTCCATTTAGTAGCTGCTCTGGAGCTTTTGACCATATCCCTCTTTCTTCCTCAGATGGATTTTTCCCTGTTGTTGCTGAGTCTCAGGCCTCTCATCCACGTTGGCTTAAAAACTGAGATTGAGATTGACCTCTGAAAAACAGTAGCTGACAAAATTCAGGTCCATTTAGTTGCTCTTCTGGAGCTTTCGACCATAACCCACCACATCACATAGAAACTCTGTACACCAGATGCTCAGATTTCATTTTCTTTGTAGCTCTCTGAGGAAAACTCGCTCAAAAACACCTGTTGAGGAAGAAAGTGTTCGGATCCAAAGCTCCAACAGCAACTAAATGGAACTTGTGATGAAAAGAATACTTCTCGTCTCTCAGACTCTTGCTTGAGTCTTGTAAAATATTAAATATGATTCCCTCGCCTAGAGGCCCGTAGCAGTTATTATTCAAATAACCAAACTGAGAGGAGAAAACCTCTCGATGATTTGCTCCCTACACAAAGAAGAGTGAAACCTCTCTGTCTCTGTCCATGGGTCTAAAGATGCTGCTTCATTTTAAAGGCTCACAAATCAAAAATAGTTGATTAATGTTTTCCACCGACCAGTGGATTACCAGGTAGTATTTATGTTATCATGACTGTTACAATAACAAAACCAGACTTTGTTTTTTAAAATTAAAATAACAGTTGATGGGTCACTTACCACAATGTGGCTCATTGTAGCAGTAGTCATCTGCAATACAGAAACAGCTAAATGTCACTTTTTCTTTACTTTAATTCAATACACTTGAATTTAACAAATATCAGAAACCTTTAATATAGTTTCTGTCGCGTGTGACTAAAGCAGGCCCCTCACCAGAATCCACGGAGGACAGCAGCACCGTGAGGAGAGCAGCGGTCCACATCATCGTCCCGCAGCCGGAGGAGCAGACACTATCTTGAGGTAGACTGAGGATCAGTGCAGACGTCGCCGCTTAAATAAGGAGACGGAGGTGAAAGCTGAGTTTTTTTATTCCCTCTGGCCCTGATCGCTGGACTGTGTCATTACCAGTCTAGTGGTCTTTTTTCCTGATCAACAGGCTCATTGATGCACACACACAGCTTCCCCCCCTCCTCCTCCTCCTCCTCACCCTCCTCGCCGCTGCCAGCATCGATGCCCAGCGACTGGTAACAAGACACATTCATCTCATGGGAAAGTCGAGCTGAGTTGGAAAGCAGCAGATCGTATGTATGGTTTAACGTCAGCGGTGACGGCCTGAATGGGACAGAAGGTGACGAAACAAGACCTGGGGAAATCCATCTGATCATCTGGGACCATGTTTTAATGAGCTTTAGGCAGGTTGTCCTCCCCCCCCCTCCCCCTCATCATTGTTCAGCACAGTTTCAATGTAGTTTATGTGTATGATGAAAATCTGAAAGAAAAATTATTCAAAGTTTATAAATATATTTTCTGATTAGTAAATTAATTAAGTATTATAGAATTTGTAACCTTTTGTAGCTGAAATAACTGGGAAATAAAAAAAACCATCATACAGAATTAATTATGTAGCTCAGGAAATAAAGATTAACTTAATATATTTAGTTTATGTGCCTTTATGTTATCTTCTGTGTTTTTTCCTTTCCTACAAATTGTATTCTAACATAGTTCATCTCATCTTTTTACTCATGAGTCTTTGGCTCAACGTCACTTTAATGTGCTAAATAAACGAATCTGACTTGAAGTTCATCTCTTAACTCTATCTCCTTGACTTTCAGCTGAAGTAGTGAAGCAGCTTAAGGTGGTTTCTCTTCTCCACCGTCTGATAAACTCAGACCCGGGTCTTGACTGAGCAGCTCAGCGTTAAGTGCGTCGTCTCTCCCCTCATCCACTCGTGGATGATGGGATTCTGTCACTACTTGGCCCGTGTGAACAAAGCCTCTCTTCTCCGGCCACGACGCGCTCTCCAGCGGGGTATCACCGTCTCCCTGGTGCCTCGTGAGTCACCGCGTGGGGCTCGAGATCCGCTTTCTTTAAATTATTTGAATCTCTTTACTGCCGTGGATTGGATTTATCCGGGAAACCTCCATCTCCCTGTGGGAGGAAGGGGGATTTCCCCTGCGTCCCACCTTAATCCTCCTCTTCGTCAGCCAGTCAAAGGACTCACAGAGCAGCTAAATGTCAGGATCGATGAGGTGCGACAGAAAGTGTGTGTGTTCAAACCCACTGACTCCTGAGACGTCCTTCATGGTGCAATTTATTTGGCATTTGATTAGATGTACATCTACCTCAGAAAAACAAAAAAGAAACACAAGCCCCCCCCTTCCCCTCTGCAAATGAAGCATTTTTGTAAAATTTAAAAGGCTAAAGAAATAAAAGACAGTAAAACGTAGCGATTTATCATATTTTACATAAAACATTTCAAAATCCAATAAAGTTAGTTCTCACACCCACCATAGTCTCGCACAGGATCTACAGTGTAAATGCTGCTGTTCGGGTCGTGGACACACACGGAGAATTTTAAACTAAATGCAGGAAGGTTTTGAACCGACTGTACAGGACACACACTGTTGAGCTAAAAATATATCCATCCAAAATGTTTTAAATAAAAATAAATCAAAAATCAATTCTCTCAGCATGCCAGAGGATTAAAAACATGCACTGCAGGTCAGAAACATTTCAACCAAACAAGCGTTGATGAGAAAATTAAAAAGATCCAGACCAGTGCACCACCTCGTTTACACACATGCATGTTACGGTTCAGACAATTCATGAGATCTTGTTTGATGGAGTATCCACTGCGGATTGTCAATATGCGGAAATAAAAAGGGGAAAATAGCACACAAAAAAAATATATTTCATAAAGAACATCCAAACATGACAGATGTTGCACAGTCATTCCTTCACAACCGTTTTGGTAAATGTCCGATCAAAAGCTTGTTGGATGCTGGTGGTTGTGGCTCGTTCGATAAAATTCATCCTCGGGCGAGTCAAACGATTGTCGTGGTAACCGGGGGGGGGTCAAACCTGTTCCAAGTATACAGTTTACACTTTTCTTTTATTACAATTTTTTTTAGTTTTTTGCTGCAATCCCACTGAGAAACAAGAACAACAGACCCATCAACACCGAAACAGAAACGATTCACATCTACAGTCAGTGACGTCAGTAGCTGAAAAACAAGCTTGATAACAGATGTACTGAGAGATCTCTCACACACACACACACACACACACACACACACACACACACACACACACACACACACACACACACACACACACACACACACACACACACACACACACACACACACACACACACACACACACACACACACACACACACACACGACAACTGACAAATCAACTTTCCAAATAAAAAAAGAAAAACTGATTTAATCGAGGGATGAGCTTCGTTACTGAACATGGTTCGTTTACACAACTACCCTGTGAAGAGTTGACGAAGTAACAACACTGCGTAATTCAATGAATTTACGATCATAATTTGTGATTTTAAACAAACTTTTCTCCTCAAATTTAATTGATCATCACTTATCTGCACACTTGAAAAAGCGTCACCGCGACCGTCCCACAATAAATCAATCAAGATTACAACCGGCAGTCATAAATAATCGTCAAAGAGAAACACAAATTCAGTATTTATCAGTACTACAACATTCGCTGATACAGAACGCGTCGTGTCAGCTGAGAAAAACCTTACAGGAGGAAACTAATCGTACCTTCTTATGGAGGTTAAACCTCCTCACTACAAAACATCTCTCGCTGCAAATATGAGCTATAAACCTGGAAGACGGCTTCATGTATCAGACTAATAAGAAAGTGTAAGGTCAGAAGGTTTGGACGAGCGAGTAGAAATCTTGTTCGGGGGACATGCTGCGACAGACGGGGCTGATGGGAACATGATTTTGCAGATGTTTAAATGACGCAAACAGAAAAAGCACAAGGAACAAAAGCTGGCTTCACTGTACGTCTGTCATTTTTTCCCTGTCTTGTGCTGGACTAAAACACACAAGTATTACAAATCTGACGGGCACAGACCTGAGGGGGGGTATTTACATCAGGGCGTCTCGACCAAGCAGGTCAACTCTGAGATGTTTTCAAAAAGCTTCGCTCAGTCGACGCTAAAAGTAAAAGTGTAGCCGTCTCAGATTGAACGTATTGTTTTTCTTCTCTGTACAGAAACAGTTCTCTCTCTGCTGCCTCGGATGCTGGTGGAAAAAAAAACTAAAACAAATTCAGAAGTCCAACTGCACAATTTTCAGAATCAGGGCATCGATCCCGTCACCTTAAAGAGAACAGGCTGCTCCAGCTCCTGATTCGTCTGTACAAATAATAACGCTCCTCTCTGCCGTCAGCGTTTTAGATGAATGACACAACAACGTGCTGTGTCCTCTCCTGTGTGCAGGACGTTCTCACGACCCTCCTCCACCAGCAGGTAATGTCCGGGTGCAGCTTCCTGCCGTCCTATACCACGGTGCTGAGGGTGGTGCAGTCTGCAGGCATGGGGGCGGGGGCGTGGCCATCTGTCGGCGTGTCAGGCCCCACCAGGAGGGTGCTGCTATCTATGGAGTCCTCCCTCTCCTGAGTGGCCGGCGCCGAGCCCGGCATGGGGCAAGACGTGTTGGGAATATCTGCCTGCAGGCCGTCCACCATGGCGTTCATCTGGCTCGGCACCATGGAAACCCTGTTGTGTCCTGAAGGAAACGACAAGGAAAGGAAATGAGAACTCTCTTTCTGAACACGGCGAGAAACATGAATAACGAGACGAGGATGTGCGCGTACCGAGGTCCACGTAGAGGAGGCTGTCCGGGTTGATGGAGGCCTCGTACGGGGGAGGGGGGTCATCGGGGTGCTGGATGTCGGGGTACTTGTAGGCTGCGTACGGGGGCGGAGGCTCCTGGAAATGAAACGCTCCTCCCTCTCCATCATCAGACAGATGCAGGGGAGTGAGGCCGGTGCCAAAGGCGTCCGGGCCGTAGTCAAAGCCGGGGACTCGTCTTCCAAGGTTAAAGTGGTGCACTGACAAAAACAAACAACAGACAGATACAGACGATCATCATCAGCAACAGCACATATATAAAATAAAAACTCACAAGCTGCCATTAAATCAACTGAAACTGACTATAACAAGTGAGCCTCATTAGAAAACTTCATTATTATCGACCAGAGAGAGGTGTGTGTGGTTGTGAACATCCAACATTGATGCTCACAATTTCCTCCAATCAGTGTCTCGATGCGTTCGCGCCGTCGCTGTCGGAGTCTGTGCACCATGAAGAGCAGCAGGGAGAGGATGAGGAAGGACGAGATGCAGCTGACGATCAGTCTCATTCCACTGGCCATCGAGTCAAAGAGACTGTTTCCCTCTGAAGAGGAACGTGAGAGGAAAAAACAGACAAAATGAGATCATTATCGTAACCCTGGGTTTAATAAATGTTTAAATGTATGAATATCAGAAATCAGCCTGAACACCTCATTGGTGTCCTAGAGTCCACAAAACAAAGCCCTGACTAGACAGTAGATGTCAGTAATCTTCATTATTCTTGTTAAATTATTCAATTTATTAAAAGAAAAAATGTTTTTTTGGCAATGCGGCCATGTGGTATGCACCCTAAACCCCTTTTGTTTATCGAGTCACACCTTATTAAATTCTTTTAAATATTATGCTGTAGAATTTGAAATCCTATGGTTTTGAGTCAAAGTTGCAGTAAATTAAATATAGTAGATTTGTGTGGAGCTCCATCTTGTGGGACCATGAGCCCTGAAGGTTACATTAAAATGTTTTCATAGATTTAAAAGATTCTTTGACAACCAGAACCAGTGACTAAACTCATGAGAAAACATCCTGCCTGTGTGAAACAGCACTGGTCAGTGAGATGCATGAGGAGAGGGCAGTACCTGGGTCCAGGCAGGTGAACTTGCAGCACTCTTTAGGATCCTTGCGGAAGTGCTGGCAGCCCTGCGGCCGCTCGCACAGCGCTGCCACGCACATCTCAGGCTCGCCGTCGTGACACGTGCAGCTCAGACATGGGTCGTCCCCCTTGGGGGTGAAGTAGTAGCCCTCGTTTACGACATTGTCTTTTATATCCACACATGTTTGCCCTGTCAGGGAAAAAATAACATGCAGACAAATTAAAAAAACACGTCACAAATGATGATGCATCTGGATGATGCATCGACACATCTGTCAGAAAAAGAAGACATGAGCACATACTCCTCTTGCAGAGAAAGGGGAACTTCTTGTAGCAGTTCTCGGCGTGCCAACTGTGAAGGCCTCGTTCATTCATGCTTTTGATCTGAAAGCGCTGGAGCTGAGCACAGAAGACGTTTTCCTGGGTGGGAGACGCCTCCCCGAAACTGGTGAGACCCTCAGGTGGAAGAAACACCTGCATTGATCCTGTTGAGAGACAAAACACCAGAAGTTTTTAACATTCCCAACACTCAAGTCAAGAATCAGAAATTAACATCTTATTCTGACAAACCCATAAAAGATTTGTATATACCTTTGTATGCTACCTCCCAGCGGCCCTCCAGGGAGTGGTTCTGATTGGTGATCACATACTGGTAGCCCACCCAAAACCTTAAAAAGAAACAAAAAAGAGTTACCAAATTGTTTAACTTTACATTGTCAAATGGTGTATTATAGGGTTTGTGCACATGACTATTTGAAGTGATTAAAATTGCCACCATTGGCCACTAGGTGGCCTACTAACAAAACAGAGCACTATCATTGACATAAACAAGTGAAACTTTTAATCCCAAAATGCATAGTTTCTGACACCAGAGAGTTAAAGTGCACATGTTCTGGCAGCTTTTCATTGAGTAAAGAGAGACCAAGTGAAAGACAGAGGAAATGAAAGTGCAGAGGTTGAACAGAGCCGAGCACATAAGTAGAAATATCACAGAAACTGCACAGTGTGTGGGCACTTGACAGAATCATGAGAAACCATTTCTGGTAAACAGACTGTATTTAAATAGCACTTTTCTGGTCTTCCCTGCCACTCAAAGCTCTTTACAGTACAAGTCCCATTCACACTTGTATAGGCAGTGCTTTTTCTATCGTACACTATTCATACACTCCATCCTGTTGACAGGAGGAGTTGGGGATTGAACCACCGACCTTCTGGATAGTGGACGACCTCCTCCACCAAAGCCAAACAAATCTGATTATCTGGTCAAATAAATATATGAGGAAGATCACAAAGTTTGATTCAACTGTAAAGGATCCAGAAAATCCAGCTTCTTCTGGAATGTTTGGAAGTCTTAGGGGAGTTTTCACAACCTCTGCGTTAGTTAAATCAGACTCTGTTTTGTTTTCAGCCTCAGTGTGATTTGTTTGGGCAAGTATGAACAAAGTGTTCTCACTCCGGTCACACCAAGATCCTTTAGAGGACACGGTCTCAGCCTGGCTGTGAGTAAACTCTGAAGCAGTTGGCTTGAGGTGGAAATGTGATGTGTTATCAATCTGAACAACCACCAGATGAACTCCTGTACAGCTGTAGCCTGGTGCACTTTGCATTGTGGGTTGTGATGGACCACACAAACTGTAGCAACTGAAGCTGTTGCATGAAGTTAAAGACAGGATGTACAGACACATCAGAGCAATAAGGGAAGTGCATGTTCTCGTATGGTTTGATGTGATGAATGTTGGTTTGCAGATTCATCGGAGCAGAGCAAACTAAAGGTGTAAAGAAAAATTTTAAAAAAAGGAAACACAAACTCACTTGCACTGGTCTTTGCGCTCGCAGACTTTATCGTCAAAGTCCACCTCGATCTTTAGGATGAACTGCAGCTCCTCGTTGGTCACAAACGTGGCCAGCGAGCCGTTGACTTTCTGACAAGTGTCCACGGCCTGCCAGTAGTTCTCGTTCCGCAGGTACACTTTGTAACAGCTGGCTGTCTTCTCATAGTGGTGCCACCCGCTGGGGCATTTCTCTGTGGACCAAGGAGAAACTTTACGATTGTGGTTAATATATAATCAACTAAAATTTTAAAAAAGGGGAGAGCAAAGTTAGATTCTTACTGTTGAAGCGCACAGGCTGAGCCACGCCAATGACGTCTTCTACCTGGTCATACCCGTTACCAAACCGGAACCTCTCCTCCTTTACAGCTGCAAGAGAATTACTCAGAGTCAACAAACGAGAACTAGTCTTTTATTCAACTGGTCATCTGAGTTTTTTTCAGTGCAGATTAGTTTGTGTTGTGCAACCTGTAAAAAGCGTGTGATGTAATCAGAGCCTGTCAGACCACTCCTGTGTTCAAAGCCTTTTCATTTGTCTGAGAGTCTAATACGTTAACAGATAAACTGCCGGTGGAAAAGCCCTTGTTTGTTAAAAGTCAAGCGAGTTTCTGTTTTCATATGTTCATAGACTGTATGGACAAATACTAGTTTTCCTCTAAGTGCTTTCTCTCACCTCTTACTTCTCGTTTACAGCAATACTTTCGATTTGAAGTGAAGTAGGAGTTTCCACAACTTCTCAATTCTCAAACTAAGACATGACCTGAACTGAAAACCTAGTTGCGGAAATTCTGAGAATCTATTTAAAACGAATTTCTAAAAAATATACGGTATCTAATGTTTTTAGTCTAGTTATTTAGAAATTTCTATAAAAACCTGACACTCTGCATCAGGGGTTAACCACACACTGCCTCTTGTTACCTTAAAGGTCTGTTGGTCTGCTGTTAGCGGTACAATTACTGGTCTTGTTTGCAATGTGGCTTCCTTTTCTTCAGCCTGCAATGTGTATTCTCTGCCAGTTGCATATTAAATAACACAGTTTCCTGGGTTTAGTTCTGTAGTTTGTGTGTTGACACGGTGAGGTTGACCAGTTTGCTCTGGTATTTGTCAGTGTCCGGCTGGATTTAGTGTGAAGGATTGCTGCTGAACCTTATTATCCAACAAAGAGCTAATCCCAAGAAAGAGCATTGATTTCAATACATGCTGTTGATTTAGCAGAGACTGCTCACTGAGGCGTATGTAAAACCCTGGGTTTTTTATTGCATTTCTCTATTAAAGCACAAATATGCTGCACAGGCAGAAACACGATACTCAGCTGCAAGATCTTTCAACGAATAATAATCAGCAGAAGATACAGAATATACCATATACGCATCACGGTTAGAAAGGAAACAGAAGGACGTTTCTGCTTCGGTGTTCAGTGCCGTTGGCGATGCTTTATTTCCTGTTTGATAAATGAGGCCTGTGTGAAACCTCCCTCAGTGTACAGTGTTGTTGACAGGCCTACAGCATCTCAGACTCAGTATGTACAGCTGTATGGAGGTCACATGCTGGACTCAATCCTTTTCAATAATTCCCATTATGCGGTCAGAGATCTGGGGATAAGGTCTCTCTGGGTTTAGATGAAAACAATAGGATTCCGGTCAAAGGCTTAGCACTGCATTATCTATGCAGTGTCGAAGAGATCAACCCACACTAAACGAAAACACTGACACATGTGCAGCCACTAAAAATTCCACTCTCCATCCCTCTGCCATCTGAGGCTGGCAGTCCACGGCAGCTAATCTTTGTGATTCACTGTGGTGGATTAGAAAGACCTTTTTCCGACCTGCAGATTTAACACTAAGTCTGAACTACTTTGTAGAAGCAAACCAGCTGGACCGAGCTGTGTTTGGGGGTTTTACTACAAACACACACAAAAGTAACTGGAAAGGCACATATCTCCACCAAAGGCCCAAAAGATATCAGTTCCCAAAATACGTCTGATTTCTTATAAAGTATCCCAGTGCAATTTAAAGGCGCATCCACACTCATATACACGTATATAGAACAGCTCAGTTGCGATGCAATCGTCCAAATGGGGAAAAAGTCCTGTGTGTTGCTATTCTTTGCAGAAATCAATCATGGTATGGGTGTTGGATAACACAGTGGGTGTAAAAGGGCTTAAGCGAGCTAATACTCACGGGGGCAGTCCATCTCGTCACTCTTGTCCTCGCATGCTGTCCAGCCGTCGCACTGCCAGGACATTGGGATACACTGCATCTTCCCACTGCGGCAGGCAAACTGCCCGGGGCTGCAGCGCTGCTCTGAAACACAACAAGAGGTCGAGTGGTCAAACCTGCGTGTGACTGAGGCATCTTTCAAACAAGAGAAAACCATCTAACGTGCAGCAGAGGACTGAAAGAGGACACATGAGCTTTCATGGCAGATTAAAAAACAAGAGATCTCAGATGATAATGATGTGAAAATTTGGGGTATGGAATAAATTAATAGTTTGATGGTGACAAGGTGCAAATTAAGGGAATTTAAGTCAAATAAAACCAGGAGTATCACTGCAGCCAGTGAATCTGGATGCTTCAGTACATATTATACATATGTCATTCAATATATTGACAAAGCAAAGAAGGATAAAATAGATAACTGTTAGAAATTAAAAGGGGATCCTGCCAATGAGGAAATTCCACAGCAGTTGGTAACTGAATAGTTTTAAATTGGTTCAGACCCTCTGATCGTGTCTGAGTAATTCAATATATAGAATAAAATGAGACCAGAGAATAAAACATGACCTCTGTGAGTTAGTCTTTAAATAACCCTGCAGTAATGAGGGCAACTGGAAAGAGGCAGCCTCAGACCTCCAGCAAACACATACTTAACCACATGTACAGGCTTATTGTCCGTTTATATCCCTCGGCAACATTTTGAGCTAAGTGGGTCTCCACGTCCTATGAGACTAATGTAAGCGATTCCTCTGCATCAGAGCAAACTGTGTTAAACTTTATTCATGTGATGAACAAACCAGTCTCTTATCTATCACGGGAGGGGGAAATGATCTCATGTCTAAAGAGATCAGTGTAACAAAATATGATTACTACTTTAAAGTTATAGTTTTTCTAACACCATATCAAGAAATGATCAGCTCAAGCACAAAAAACTCCAGATTTGAATTTCTTTTAGGTAAAACTTTTCATCTAAAAGAGCTTTCAGGACAAAAAAAAAAGGTTCAAACTAAAGAAGCTGCTGATATATTCAAACAAAAAGCTCAGACAGCTACTACACTAGAAGACACACAGCTTTCTTACCTGACAATAATCTTGCCAGAGCTAGCCGTGGACCTGAAACAAATAAAAACAATAGAGTGACTATTCTGTCAAGTGTCTTTGACTTTGAGGAAGTTTCAATTTCACTTCTTGCCAAAGCCAGTGTGATTTTAAAAAACAGACGATGCTCAACTTGTTTGTGCTGCTCTCTATGTTGACTATAAGGAAATCTATTATTTATACTGTCGACAACCCTGGTATTAGTCAGTGTCCAGTGATTTCCCCCGGTGCTCCCCCAGCGGTGTGTACATTAGACCATCTGTTCTTGGATACAGGTGGTTATTTGGACCCACAGTGGAGCTGGACCACCCACTCAACTGGCAAATATGGCAACGCTATTTTTACTGAGAAAAACCCCCCCAGCTTTGCGCTATTTCAAGACTGTGACTATTGTTCCACCTGTGTACCCACCACCTGAGCCGACGGTAAACAAAAAATGATTTACAATGAGCCCACAGAGCAGAGTCGAAACTTACTCTAAGCTTTAAGATAGTCAACTCGCTCTCTATTTATACTCGAGCTTGATATTAGCTTTGGGAATGCACTGACCAACTCATTCTATTTAAAACCAGACTTCATTGAAAGTTTTCCCATTGTTACATTTACAGCCTTACCAATATGGATTTTTGGGGCCGTTGCTGATACCGACTTTAGAGAGTAAAAAAAAATTCTAGTTCCATTATGATCTTCCTGTTTTAACAATGTATCCGTCTTCTCACGGAGCCGAAACACAAGACGACGAGAGAACTGTTCAGACCTTCTAAGGATAAATAGCATGAACTATAATTTCAAAAACACAAGGAATCTCACATTACACAAGATGTACTTTTTATGCCCTAGTACTACTACGAAAGTCACCGACCTCACATTATCAAGTTGTACTGACTTTATTTTGCTCATCTTCCTGTATGTAGACAGATGAAATACGCTTAATCAAATATGATCACTATAGTTATTCTGTCATTCATGAGCCAATGCAAACATTATCTGTAAACGATGAGGCGAAAACACTTAAAGTGAACCCATCCTTTATCGCGGACCTTAACTGAAATTGTCTTCACTCTGTCAAAAGGTGTTTTAAAAGCACTCACACACAGCAGACGCCACCCTGTCGCACTTAAGACTAAGTGGATTGAGACGCATTACAGACCTGTCTGTCTCCTGGGACCCCAGCGGCCTGAATGTGTGTCAGGTTGATGGATACCATTAGAGACCACGTATCCCAAATGCATTAGAGAAGATTTGTTAGTGATTTAAATTATTAATATTTAGACAAAACAAATGTATGTTGTGGGACAAGAGGAGGCAGGATACAAAGAAATGCACACGGCCGCCAGCTTACTTTTTTGTATATTAAGACTTGTTGCTTCGCTATTTTAGCACATTGAGAACTAACCAGCGAACAGAATCCAAATCTAGCTGCTTTCTGCAGCCTGGAAATGTGACTAACTCTTGTTAAGCCTCATCAACATGTGTTCATGACCAGAAAAAAACACACCACATGGTTTCTGATGCATCCGAGCTCTGTTTGAATAAAGACTTGCTGCCTTCACACATCAGTATTCATGCTTTCTGTGCTTGTCTGATAACTGCTGCTGCAGGAAAATCCACAAGCTCCTCTCCCCCTCTCTGTTTGGTGGGGATTTCACTGCACATATTAAATATTTGATATGGTGATTAGTTAGTCTTTTTTTGGTTTTGAAGACCATTTGACAATTGACAAATGGTTAACGTCATATAGCAAAGATTACTGCTGAACACACTGTAACTATACACTGTATATGAAGATGGACGACATGACTGTTCCAAGTAAGTAAAGCAAACATCTTGATTCGCCACCTGGTGGCCGGCTGCAGTATAGGTCTTAAACTCTGCCTCCTCCGTGTTAGTGGATTTTTGAATGGGAGGAAGTGGGGATGCATCGTTCATCTTTATAAACACTTATGTACCTGCCTGTGTATCACAGCATTATAGACTAATGAATGTCAAACGAGGTTGTTCTGAATTTTTTTGATTTTAAATGAGGTTGAGAATAACGAAGAGCGAGCAGGATACAATTATTGTCCTTTTCTCTCACAAGCTTTGGGATTTTGTAATGTCGAGTATACAAAAGAGTGACTCTTTGAAAAGTGAGCCTCTGCAGCTCTTACATAATCAACAGAAAAATACAATAATGACAATGAAAGCGCTTTTACTCAGTCATACCGAAAAGCAAGGGTTATGGTGAACTGTCCTTGTGCACACGTTGTTTCATCTCCAGCCTCTAATGAATCACATCAGCTCTGAGGCTCACTGTTAAAAGCACTGAGTGGGTACAGGCATTCATGTCCATTTCATTATACTAACCCACATTTAAAACCAATATTTCTCTCTGCTCTGTGTGGATAGAAACAGAGCAGGTCCTTCAGATGAACCAAGCTGTTAGGTTTGCAAAAGATAAGCAGAAAAAAGCATGTTGGGCAACTTCTTGAACTGGCCTCCAGGAAGATGAAAGTATATTTTAGTGTTTCCTGTTTTGCACTGAAAGCACTTTCATTTCCCATGAGAACTTATGTACCACAGTCAATACTTATACAATACAATACGCTCTCAAATACAGAGCTTTACCACTGAGGTTCTCCATATTAAAAGAAAAGCTAACAAGGGTTATTTGCTAATTAATTCACACATCTAGTGTGTTCCAGTGAGGATGATCTTTACTGACCTATATCATAAAATACCCAAATGTATCGTTGCCCTGAGTAAAATATTTCCGCACCGTGGAACTTTCTGTGTTCTCAACATGAACTTTTTTCTGCTCAACAACACAGGACAGCAGCAGGAGCGGAGCATTGCAAAACATTTCAGATGTGAGGGGGAGAAAGTCTTGTTCTCGAGCCAGAGATGTGTGGAAGGTCAGGGCCGTCTCACAGCCGACGGCAGCAGGAAATAACTCGTATGTCTTCATCTAACATCTAACTACTCGTAGAGGTCAAGGGAACTAACAAAAGACAATTCAAAGATTCTAGATTTTATCTTACAAATTTTAGATAATTAGCTACATAAAACAAGATTAACCATTCTATTGTGGGTCACTTTGTCTGTATTCCAAACCAATGACCTACTTTAAGATGCAAGTGTGTATAAAGGGCTCTTAACTGAGCCAATGTGCACATCTCTACTGCTCTGAGTCAATTATCTGCAGACAACTGCTTAATAAGTTGCCCTGAGCGAAACTATTGTTCCTACTGGTTATCATTAAACTTGCATTTCCCCAAGTTCATAAACTAGTTAGCATGCTGGCTAGAAAGACATTAGTTTCATACATAAACTTTACCAGAAACAGACAAATGACAAAGCGTATAGTAGTTTAGTAGACTGATGAAAGGTTTTCTACATTTGGGTCATTGCAAGTTAATTGTCAACTGTGACTGTTGTTTTCATCAGCTGACTGGTTGTTGACAGATGACGCCTGCCAAAAGTTCAACCACGGTCAACGTGTTCTGTGCAGAACAAATGGTGACAAATAAGCTGCCAGAGCAACACGGCCCCACAGACAATAAACAGAGTTCAGCTGACTTGTTGCTCAAATTTATGGCCAAGTAAACACAAAGGGAAAGAGGTCAGTCTCTATAAGATACACTGTTACTGGACTCTGATAACGTTGCCTGATTCGATGATCGTTTTATAAAAATGTATTTGCTGATGTTGTCTGTGTTGTCAACTGCATTTAAAGTAGGTCAGGCTTTGAGAAGCTTTGTATAGCTTCAGCTTCGGGTCGATAGTCCACCTGACACAGTGTCTTTGTACCATCAGAGTAAACTGAAGTAGCAGGATCCAATAAATGACATTATTTGCAAGAGAAACCGACCTTGTCTTTAAAAGTGGTTCTGATCATTATTTTTTAAATAAAAAAATCATTGTCTCTCCAAACAATTTGAATGTTAATGTTACCTGGCTGACTGTCGAGCATCTAGACCTGGTTGAATAAGACTGAAGGCTTCTTACAAATCTTTAAAAGCCATTTAGAAATGTGACATTTATGCACAGTGCCAAGCAAAGCTCAAATAAAACCTTAACCTTTGAGAGCAACTTCTCCTGCTTCAGTAACCTGCTGTGGAACCAGTCTTGAAACCACGTAAGCCAGGCGCAGAGTGGATGCTAAACTGTCCGATTCTGACATTTTTGAGAAATAAGAGGAGAAATCTTTCATGCTCACACCTGCCCAATTATTTCTGTTGAATTATGTTGCAAGAAACAGGACTATTCCGTTTCTGGACGTCCAACGGGACGCCTGTACATGATATGCACCAGCATGCTCTGCAAAAACACACCCTTTCTTACAGTGCAGCCTGTGCAAGTAAACAGATAGCCTCCTGCTGAAACCCTGGGATGAAGGCCACATCACAACCCAAACAATAAGGAGTGATTTCACACAAAGTGAAACCCAGGCAACACTGTCACAATACAAACTAAGGTCTTGAGTTCACTCTTGAACGTTTAAGAGATAAGATGATGTAGCCTTTGAAAAGGTAAATAACCACAGTTGACTTAACTCTGTAATCGGATGCAAATGAACCACAATGAGCCTCCTAATAGGAAGTGAATGTGTGCCCAGGAGCCACAACTCTACACAAAAAGAAGCCTGCAGTTTGTTATCTGTAATGTGTGTTCTAGGCGGGAGGTTACACCTGCTTACTGAGCCAAATGACGATATATTTATTCAAGGGTGGAGCTGATAACAGTTCATAATCTATACAAGTGCCAGAATCACAAGGCCAGGAGGAGATCACAATATGCACGAGACAAGTGAACATAATGCCAGTGTTTCATAAAACACTGGCACCAAGTATTTCCTTATGAGGGTTTGTTTTAATGGTTTTCATAAGTCGTGTATTGTATCTGAAGCAAGTTGCACTTCTTATCCTATATTATGATCATAAGCATCTTCATGGGAAGTCATGGCTGATGCATCAGTTTACCACTGTGATGTGTTTTAGCCGTGCAGCTGCAGGATAGAGTGAATGAGAGCCAGGTTTAGTGATGCAGGAGGAAGAATCTCTCACAGGCATTTCAAATTACAGATTCACGGCTGAAGCGGAGACGAAGGAGGGATGTTGTGGAGGGTAAACAAATGCTTTCATTCAAAGGAGTGAAGACACCAATTAACCGAACAAGGAAGAAGAACAAGACGACTGTTTTAAGAAGAAGAAGAAGAAGAAGAAGTACCATCATACATGATTACCCTACATGGGGGTGTGAAGTAATGAAAAGGGAAAGAGAAGTACAGTAGCAGATGGCGATAATGCACCTGGACGTAGGTTTCCAGCCGACAATAAACCGAAAAAAGAAGAATAAGAAGTGTCAACTAGCTAATTATTAAGAGGCTGATGTGATTTTTCTGCGAATAAAGTTGCTGTGTGGACTGTGCATCAAGTCTTTTGTCGTTTCATGAGTCATGTTTTAATTGTGTTGTATCTGCAGCACGTTGCACCAGTGACATGACTAAGATGCAACACAATCATTCTTGATCTATCTACTTAGAAGTTACAAGAATTATGATCCAGAGCATCTTCGTGGGAGGTCTTGGCTGGAGCCTTAGTGTGTCGTTTGTGTTTTAACTGTGCAGCTGCAGGATTGAGTGAATGAGAGTCAGGTTTAGTGGAGGAAGAAGAATCTCTGACATGCATTTAAAATTACAGATTCACGGCTGAAGCGGAGACTGAGCAGGGATGTTCTGGAGGGTAAACAAATCCCTTGAATAACAGGATTTTAACACTAACCCACAAATAAACCGGACAAAGAAGAAGTGATTGTCCCGGTGACACATGACTTCTCATCCTAAAACACAACACAATCATTCTTGATCTATCAACTTAGACGGATTGAGTGAATGCGAGTCAGGTTTAGTGGAGGAAGAAGAATATCTGACATGCATTTAAAATTACAGATTCACAGCTGAAGCGGAGAGACTGAGGAGGGATGTAAACAAATCCTTTGATTCAAAGGAGTGAAGACAACAATCTCGAATAAGTTGAGAAAGGGTTGAAACTAGCTTCTTGCTAAAAAAAGAAGCAATGGTTGATGTGATATTTCTGAGAATAAAGTGTCTGTGTGGACTGTGCATTGAAGTCAGTGAGTGACTTGTGATTCAATGATTGCCAAATTGTGGTGTTAGTTGACCTGCTGGTACTAAACCCCCACCCCCACCTCCGTGCCGACGCACTGCCCGGCAACAGCAGCACAGCGGCGGCACGAGCCCCCCACTGGAGCCCGTGGTTCTCTCCAGCAGGCCCCTCCGCCTGAACCCCTCAGCTGTAATCTGTTTATCCCTCTCTCCACAGCGGTAATGTGCGCGGAGCAGGAGCGACATAGACGGGATTACCTGTCCGTGGTGGGTCCGTTAGCGTGAGGACGAAGAGGAGAGAGAAGAGGACGAAACTGCTGCTGTCAGCCTTCGGCAACATTTATCCTCCATTCATAGTAACTCCTCTATCCAGAAATGTGAAAACATAGACCGAGGATCTGTACCGTCGTCGCCGCCTCCCACCTTCCTCCTCCGGAACTATCACGTTAAACGCTTCACGCTGCTTTCACCCATTTCCCTTCATGCGTTCGAGGCGGCGACAAACGGGGGAAGAGGGCGTTCGCGGAGCATTGTGACGGAGACGGGGTCGAGGCTTTTCCGGGGCCGAGGAGCTAACGTTAGCTTCGCTGGCGCCGCCGTTAACGTCGTCCTCCTCCTTCTAACGCTGCTCGGTGCGGAGCGGCGCTGATCCAAGATGGCTGCGGCCTCCTCATCACAACAATCCCAAACATGCAGCACACAGGCGGCAGCTGGAGGAGCTGCCGGGGCGGAGTCAGCGGATTAGACCCGGAGAGACACACGATCACCAGAGTGCGTGCGTGTGCGCGTGTGAGAGTGTGTGTGTGTGCGTGCGTGTGTGTGTGATGCATTCAACCCAAAATACTATCTGTTTGTACGGAGCAAACATATGAATAATAATAATCATCATCGCCATCATTCTTAAAAGATTATTTATATTATTGTATGTTGTTTTGTTTTTTTTACATGATCCTGATCCATCCACCACATCAGCTTGATTAAAAGATCATTATCATAATTATTAGATGGTTAGGTTTTTACATGACCCTGAATCATCCACATCAGCTAAGCATTGATTTTACTCCCCAAAAAATCAAACCAACTTAAATTAAATGTATCTTTTTAATTTGAAATCACTGAAAAGCTTTTATACACAAATACATACATATGCAGATTCGTAATAAGCTACTATTTAAGTGGCTGTACTTCACTCCCTCTGGAGACACTCTGAGTTGTTTGACCCTGGGAGATGCCCGATGGGTCAAACTCCCAACACGGAAACTGTAATAACAAGTAGGACATTTTACAGTCCACTTTTCTATTCATAATGAAGAGATATCTGATGACTTTAACAGCAGCTTTGGGGGCAATTAAGTACAGCACAATTAATATAATTAGCTATATTTGGCTGTGCGCAACAGATTAAGAGTGTTTAATAGGTGCCTAACAATAATAGAAAGCCCCATTTTGCACACATTCACACTACCTGATATATGTTGACTATCAGGTTGAAAAAACTAATTAAAAGTGTCATTAGAATGAACCAGAGAGAAAGAAACGTTTTAAATAAAATGTCTACCTTTTCCCACTGGCTGGTGACTCTATATCCGGAAGTCTGCCTGAAAACAATTCCCACACAGTAAAATGGAAATCTATTGTGCTTGCTGTGTACAAACATGCGCTGTAATGTAAGGTTTGGCTGCCTTATCAGTCTGAGTTAGACATAATAAGAGTTGTTAATCCAAACAGTTCTCAGCCCAAAAAACAATGTCTGGAGAAAACGCACAGAGGGGAATTTTTTCGCTCCTGTACTGTCAGATGATGCCCAGTTAAACTCGAGACTGCTGAAGCTTCACATTGGCTTCCGCTGAGGTTTGAAACACACGTTTTTTTGCACGAGAGGAGAGTTTGTCCTCCACCTCTTGTGCTGGTGCTGCACTATGTGTCAATGCCATACAGTGTCCACTTGTTCTTTCAATGTACATATGAGCAGACAAGTAACAAAATACAAACCTAGCCTCTTCTGCTTTTGTAACAACACCCTTTTCAGACACATGATAAACATGTATATTAAATATGAACAGTACTAAAATCCAATACAAGGTACATTTTAAGTATGTAATGCACACACCTCAGTCTACATCAGTTTGCTTCACTTCTTTATAATGAAAACAGACAATGACCTCGGACTCCCTTGAGAATGGTAAGTAGGAAATCAAGCATGTGTGTTGACTTTCCCAACAGGCCAACCTCTTTTTATTAAAAGATGGCCCCAAGGTACCCTGAAACCTCAGATACTCCAAATAAACAGACTTGAGTACATGTTTGAATATTTCTGGATGTAGCTTCAATGCTCACAGGCATGAAAACACCTTTACATTTGAAGGGAGACACTAAAATGCCATGGCTACATGTATGAAGAACCGGGCAAAAGACTATTGTGTAAAATGTGTTAAAATCCACATGAAATTCTCCCAAAAAAATGATGGGCTATAATTATATAAAAATATCAGTTCAGGATGTGCTGGTTCGTAAGTGGAAGAAATTGCTGAACAGGAAACTTTATATTTGAGACCAAAAGAAAATATAATATAACAAACAAATAATTCCATAGAATTTGGAAAGCATATTTCACTGGGGATCTACAGCAACCCATCTGTGCAAACATGAAACAAATAAATCCTCAAAAATACATCGGTCCACTGTACATTTCTTTATCGAGCCATCCAGTCGAAAGATGTGCTCTTAAATCACAGAAAAAATTGGCGTGGATAGTTTCTTATAAACTTTTCCACAATACAACGTCTTATAATATCCCAACAGAGAGAAGCCTCTCCTCGTTAGAAAAAGTCTGAGGCTTTCCGTCTCTTGGGAAGTTGCAGCAGATTGTCTGTGAGTGATGCAACGTCTTGAGAGCCTGGTGTCTTGGCTTTGTCTGGTGTCGGTGTTCCTGTTGGAGTAGATCCACCAAAGGGAGACACAGGGGCTCTATGTGAGGGAGATGGGGTGTAACTTGCTCTTAGCGCTTTGTCCGTGTTTTTGCTAGACGTCAGATTGACGAGCCTCTGCAGGGCGGGGGTGAGGGCTGGGCTCAGACCTTTAGGTGTAAGACTGCGACACAAAGGTGATCAGTTAGTTCATGACAATAGTAACTTCTTAATAACTACACTAACACACGCTGTAAAAGACATAGCTGACAGATGGAGCAGGGCGTTGTTACCTGTAGAAGATAAAATCAAGAGTGTAGAAGGATGAACGTTTTTACCTTGCAAGGTTCTCTGTGACCTTTCGAAATGCCTCCTTTTTCTTTGCACGGTTTTTAGCAGCAGCTTCATTCGCCATCTTTATACCCAGCCTCTCTCGCCGCCCAGGTTCTGGAATCTATGGAGAAAATATTAAAAAGGTTTAAACACAACACAACAACATTTTTATGTAAAGACATGGTGGAGTAATGGCATCCTGGGCCCAAAAATCTAAACTTCTGAATGCTCAGTACCTTAAATGACGGACCGTGATTCCTCTCAACATATGGTGAGTCCGATCCATCCAGACGAAAGGGTGTACTCTCGATCTCACCCCATGTCATCAGAGGTGAGTCGCATACACCTGAAAAGAATTGGACAGAACAACAAAATGTTGGCAGGGCTCTCGAATAATTTATTGCTACATTTCGTTCCAGGTGGAGAAGGATTAGAAGATGCACTTACCAGGTGCAGGGGAAGGCGTTCTCTCAAAACCATATCCATTCACTGATGGGGATTCATGTGGGATGAGCTCTTTCCCATCAGGGCCCACTTTACCTTGTTTGAACTGGACAAAGAGACATGATATATTAAGCTGCATCCTTCAGGAATTATACTGAGGTATATTACCCCAATGCAACATCATCCCTTATTTCTTGGTTTCATGAACCATATTCCTAAAACGTACCTGTGCATTCAGAGCTGCAGCCTGTTGAATCTGGCTTTTGTTGAGAGCTTTGCTGAATGGGTCGACGACAAAACGTGTATTCTTGTGAACTACCTCCCGTGGTTTTTTAAACAAAGCATCGTCATCTTTAACACCTGAATTGGAAAATGCGGAGAAAAAAAACTATATATTAATTATTTTCTCACTGAAATGTTTTAATAAATTTTTGCCATTTATGGTTTTTTTAAATCTTACCTTCTGGATAATACATCAAGGCATTTTTTGCTTTGTACTCCCATGTTTCCAGTCCAGCTTTGACACATTCTAGTGCGGCTTTCTCCATGGATGGTAAGGCAAGGTTCTCCTCGTGGCGCTGAAACACACAATTGTTTATTATATGTTTTCACTTTAGTCAGTCAGCAATCAACTGCCACTATAAACTACTGCCACGTAAATCCTTAGAACTATTGAAGTTGTAGTTTAAATGCAGGCTACAAACTACAAACTTTTCAAAGCCCCATTTCAAGCCCACAGTTGGTTATTGTTTGATACCCAACACATAAAAAGTATTTCTGTAATTAGCTATTCAGTCATAAAAAGTTCTGCAACTAACAATTTCACAAAATTCTAACTTCACTAAAGTATGTGTGATCAGAACCCCTGTTTTTCATTTGCTTTGAATTTAAGTAAAGTAATCTGCACATGTGTACCTGTTTGTATTCAGCCTCAGCCTCATATAACCAGGCATGCTTCACTTTCTCCTTGTCTTTAGCCAGATCCATTATCTGTTCAAACGATTCATTATCCTCACTGGTATTTTTAGCCAGGAATCGATCCAGGGGGGGAAGCTCTTTTTCTTCCTTGTCACCATCGATGCTTTCTGTAAATAAAACATTGAGAAAAGTACAGTTTAACCTCTGGTAAACTTCTGTATCTCAATTTGTTTCATTAAAAAAATGAAACACTCACCTCCATCTAAACCTTTACTGCCACGAATGGAGGAGGGAGACGCCGCGTAGCCCACTGGTGTCTCAAAGCTGGCTGGAGTCACATCTTGCCCACAAAATAAAACATAGTTGAAAAGCACATTCATGACAAAATCTGGTATGGTGCAACTAGCTTGTAAAATCATCTATTTACAAGGTGCAACAAGAACACAAAAGCTATTCTTTCTTTCTGTGATTAAAAAAAACAAGAAAAATACAGCAATTACATCACAATACTCACATGGGGCAGAAGATCTTGGTGTAGATTTTGTCACAGATGATCCATATCGGATGGATATCTCCCTCATTCTCTCCAGGTCTCCACATTCCTCTGCGTGCAGATAGTCCTTCTGCGCTTGCAATTTGGTCACATCGGGGAAGAAGTCCCTCTGGATGATCTTCTCCAAACTCTGTTCAAAGTAAACAGGTAAGACTTGACTTTGAACATGAAAGGATCACAACATGTTCTCTGGCACTCCACAACAACAAGAAAGAAATTATATACCCGACTGCTTTTTCTCAGGCGAGTCTCACTTTTACACAATCCTACATATTTACTTGAGTTGCTAGTTTCTAACAACAAACCAGGGTGGTAAGGCTGCTACTGTCATTTTAATTGTTGAGTTATCTGCTGATTGATCTATTTATTCAGTCAATGAAAAGTCAAGAAACAGACATAAATGTACCAAACCCCAACAAATCATCATTCAAATATTGACAGTTAAAAGCTGAATGTTATTTGACTCATAATAATTTATTACGTATGGGAGGCTATTACCCGAGGACCTATGGCCTATTTAAAAATTAAATTACTACTAGATTATCAATATTGTTGCCTAATATCTTTGTCATTTCAAACACAGTCTCACGTCTCCATGAATATCATTAATGGACAAAACTCTTCATTTTATGAAATTGTAAATTCACAACTGTCAAACGCAGATCTTTCCTGAGTCTAACCTCCAACACTGACATGTTTCTCAACTTCAACTGCTCCTTGACAAACAATACGTTCATTTAAAGAACCAGTGTCCAAGTTAAAAAGCACTAAAGAGATGCTACGTACACAACGTAAACCTTTGTAACAAAAGACACACAGTTCAACACAACGTTTGTTATAGTACGGTCAGTTTCTCGTCTGTCTTGAACCTCGCTAACACCGTTGTTTTGTCTGGTTACTACAGTTAAACACCGTAACCCCCCACACGCGGTCCTCTGTCATCTCTTCACCTCGATGTACTGCTCTTCGTCGAGGACCTTTCTGTGCGGCCTCCCCGTGTCTTTATTATCTGGCTGCTGCCGGATAGCCATCGTTGTCACCGCCGCGGGGACGAGGGTCCCGCACAGGGCTCTCCTGACGCTGGCGCTGCCCTCCATCGTGGAGCTCGACTAGCCTCGCAGGCTAACGGCTAACGGAGGATCGTTCACCGACAAACACCGAGCGGACGGAAACGCGAGGCGGCTTCTATACCTCACAAACGCCGCGTACAAACGTGAAGGGGTCACCGTGGGAAATCCTACGCTTTAAAAAGCTGTGAACAACTGCGATGCGTTAGCTACGTATTATTAGCATAGATCATTAACCACAACAGAGCGACAGCGTCCGACCGACGTAGTTCCGTACTGCGCGAGGTGACGTCACCGGAAGTTTACCCTCAGGATATTTACAGTCGTTTTTTTTTTTTACTTTTATTATTATTGAATTAAATCTTTTTTTTATTGTTTAAATTTAAATATATTTCCTTCTATTATTGTTATTTCCACTTCTCCGTATTAATGTTTGATTTGTTTCAACCTCTTTTTGAGTTGTTCCTGTATTTGATCTTTGATGTCTTTGATGTTGTGAATGCTGACTATGGATTAAATCACAGTATTTTTGTCTATTATAACTTTGCTTGTAACTTAGATAGGAGACAATATGTTCCACGTTCTTTGTAATTAACACTTGTTTGTAGAACATATATCAGTGTTCTAAGTAACATCTACTTACTTGACAAAATAATGTTACAGAACCAAAGTCTTTCAGCTGAACCAAATAAATACACTTGTATTTTCAAGATCATATTAATGATATATATTATATTGAATTTAAAAGATCCCTGATAGCATTCCTCATTTGAACAACAAAGCAATAACCAAGGCTACTCATCCTTACTGATGACCATTATCTAATATGCAATATAGGTATAGTTTGCAGGATAGACTCTTCAAACAAGTGGCTTCAATCTGACTCCTGTTATCTACTCACTTGCAGAATATTTATATATATATGTATACTAACTCCTGGTATTATCCTGTGCCCCAATAAATATTGCCTGTGCTCCTGGGTGGATAATTTGTCAGATGAAAGCTTTTCTTTTTTTCTCTCCAAAACATAAACCTAAAACTAAAACAGATAAAGTGAAATATTTAAATTACATTCTACATGTCATGATGTTTTGTGTATTGTGGTTTGAGGGAAAAACAGATTCTTTCAACTCTTCCAAAAGAACTTTATTTTTTATCAAGGGCACCTTTTTTCACAACTGGTGCCAGTTAGAACAATATATTTACAAACTTAAAACTTATCTTTCAGGATTCAAAAGATGTATTTGCAGCCAGTGCTTCTATCATACACTCAACCAACCAGCTTCATGAAAAGGCTACAAACTGCCAAGGCTTAAGTCACATAATTAGTCACAAAAAAAACCACGTTTGTTTATTTTCTGTCGGAAAAAAAGATTTTGTCTGGCTGTTTGTGAACTGATTACAATATAATTTATTCCCTCAACCACTCACACACATACACACAAATATAACTCTCTCATTTTCAGTGCTGTCGTCCATATATACAGTACAAAATTTAGTTTTCTGCATTTCCCACAGCAAACGATAGTCTTTTCTGACGCCTCCACTTTGCTCTTCGGTTTTTAAACCAAACCTGCCAGAAAAGTTAGTTAGTGGTAATTTCATGCTGTCATTTACTGTACTCACAATATCTGGCAACTTTTAAATACATAGATCTAAATTAGAAACCATTATCAAACATCCAGACATTTAATAAAAACACACAAATGCAATTATATCCCTTTTTAAATGTGGCATTTACAACTTCACATCTGCATTATATATTGAAAGGCTGAATATGACCTAACAGACTCACCTCTACTCTCTCCTCTCTCAAGTGAGTGTGCTGTGCTAATTTCTCCCTCGTGTTCACGTCTGGATACTGGTTCTGCAGGAACAGCTCCTCCAGTGCATCCAGCTGATCCTCGGTGAAAATCGTGCGGTGACGCCTGGTCCTCCTGTGCACCTGACCGGGCAGCTGCTCCTCTCTAAGAGCCTCTCCCAGCCTGCAGGGGTTGGAGAGCATCGCCGGGGGCCATCCATACTGACAGGCGGCAGGGAGGAAATCTGATGTAAGAGAGGAGAGTAAGTGATTCAGAAGACAAATCCAGCCTTTTAAAACACGTGTTAAAACAGAGGTGATGGTTTAGTCTTACCTTCATGGATGAAATCAGCTCTGAATATGTCTCCACAGTGGGAGCAGTAGCAGCAGCACACACAGGCGTGATGAACAACAGTCTCTGTCTGGTCCCCAGCAGGACTCACTGCCTTCTCTTTCTCCCCAGCACCACTCGTCCCACACGTCCACCTGTCACCATTACCGTCTGGATATTTGCTCAATATGTTCTCTATGGTGAAAGGAAACTTTTGTCTCTCCGTCCTCATCACTCCATCCATCTCTCAAAGAAAGTCCAATAAAACAAAAGCAATGCTAATCACAGGATATTGACACACAGCACTTTTTGATTGTTCAGGCTCCGCTGCTCTTCTCCTTCTCCCCTTCTACAACACTGTGTCAGGCCCTTATAGTGAAATTGGGAGGTAAAAAAAATAGTAAAAACTATAATCCCCCCTGTGGACCAGACACATAAAACGGTTGAAACTTAATTCCTAGCTAATCTGGGCAGTTTTGTGAAGAGGTTAGGGAGGACGGCAGATTCAGTTAATCTTGCCTCATTCCTTTCTCCAAAAGAAATCAGATTTCACTGCATAAAATGAGAAGTGGAGAGCTCCTAAGATCCTTATTGTTGGGGTTTTAGAGAAAAGGGGATTGCTCGGTATTAGAAACCTGGATTTAGAGATGAACGTTTTTTTTGGTGTGGCCAGAGACTTGTGCATGCTGAACTTGAGGATTAGCTCCCTAAATTTATTTCATGATGTCACTTTCCTATTTAGCTTTATCACCAAATGATCTTGTGCAAATTAGTAGATGTGGTCGGTAAATAAGAAAACAATGCGTACTGATCACACCCATTAAATAAAGAGATGCAGATGAATGAATGACTTGTTTTGTCAGTGCTATAGTCACCTGTGTGGTGTCACTAATGGATTTGTATGTACAATATTACTCAATACAGATAAGCACAAATAGGGGCTCCTCTGTGTAGTCTGTATTCAAGATAATGCATCATGTGTTTTATCTGTGAGGTGCAGTCTTTTCAGTCTGACTCCTCTGACAATGTGCACAGCTGAGGTAAAGCTATTACAGGTTAAATTCAACCCCCCCTCAACAAATCCTGTGATTTCATACAAGGCAATATACGAATTAATGGATTTCCACAATCTGTCTTAAGCTCCGCTTATAAGGGCTTTTGAAAACAGATAACAATAAACACCATCCCATCCTTTTCACCCGGGTTTAATAGCGTCCAGATTGTTGACATATAGTTTGAGGAGCATGGGAGATCGCTATCTGCAGTTATTGTGGCTCTCAAAAGAAGGAATTGTAGCACATCCGCGCTGGTTCATACAGCTCAAATTTCATTACTGGGGATTAGATTGATAAAGGTTCATTTTGTTGTTGTAAAGAGAAATACTTGGTACAAGAAGTGAAGTGAGGGAAACCACCTGCACATCAGGGTTAATACAGTTTTATGGACTTTTGATTCTCTTCCATTTAATGTGATTTTCACTTGCAAACATTATTAACAGTGAAAAATGGGTAAACATTATTGCTGGTGCTCATGAAATGGTGCCGCACCACATGATTCATCGTATACTCTCAATAACACAGCCTGAAGGGAAGTACAGGGAAAACTGACAATACCTAACAACTGATTCATTTGTCTGTGAAGATTCTCACTCATTATTAGCAAGATTACAAAAAAACTACATCACCAATTTCCATTAAATTCCGTGGAAGGGTGGGGCATGACCGAAGGAAGAACCAATACAATTTTGGTGCAGATCCAGATCAGGGGGTCTGTCCTTATATCTCTGTGAAATCTGGTACCGATTTGGACAATGATCCAGATTTTGTGAATTAAAATAAGTTTTTTTAGGGGGATGATCTTTATTCACTTATCGTGCAGTTACAAATATTCCTCATATAATCAGAGAATATCAGAGATTGGATATTTTGTGTTTAATGTGAGCAGTTTGCGGAACATTTCTGTGTACATGCTATATGTATCTGATATAATACATGTATACGCTATATGGTGATAAAGTGGCCAAACACTAATTCAGATATATTGACAAAAAGCATGATCCACAAAAGGCCAAGGCAGAAAAATATTATAATATATAATATATATAATAATATAATAATATCATAATTAATTTTCTGTCATATCCTTTTCAAATGCACATTTTGTAGACAGTTATTTCTAGAAAATATGTGTTTATCAGGGTTATGGTTAGAATGTGTTCCAAGTGAGGTTCTTTTCAGCGTAATTATCAGTGACTAACGTGTCGTGTTGGGACACAGAAAAATCACATGGCTGCTCAAATTACAGGTCAGCGGGAGGAAAAATGAAAACATGAATAATAAAGGACACAAATCAAATCGGTACAATTCAGACAGGAGACACAGGATTAAAAAATACACCCACACAGTGACTGTTGGTAAATGAGCAGAGAACCCAACATGACATGAGAGCATTCACGTGTGAAAAAGCTCAGTGTCTCTGCTTACCGCTGGACCGGGGCCCAAAACCTCCTGGGGAATTGGAGATTGCAGCTGTGAGACCACGAAATGCAGAGGATCAGCCTTCCTCTGTGTTTTCTTGTGCAGGGAAAACACAGGCAACATCCACACTACTTTACAAGTGACTGTGGAAGCTTAAAAGAAAGCACGCGTCAGATAACAATCCTCTGGGGGCTGGAGAGGAATCAAGAAAGCCACTCTGTGATTGCAGAAACTCCATATCTGATATCTGTGTAAATACAAATATTATATTTCTCTCCCCCCCTTCTTTTTTTTCTCATATCGTTTCCGTGAAATCTGAAAATGAGCTCTGGGACCTGGAGTTCCGTCTGTCTGGCTTCAGACTCACTGGGACCATATGTTTTGTTATTTAAGCAGGTTTACGTTACCGCCATTGAACTACACAGGAAGACAAATTGCTCCCATGTGCCACTGTGTTCTCACTGCACTTTTCCACATCCTACACTCACTTTGTGAACAGCGTTTCTGTCAGTTAAAGATATGTATCTGTCATTTATATTACATACAACCTTTTTGGAGTGTGTTTAAATCTTCCCTGTATTTGAATCCATTTGAATTCACAAGACAACAGTATTTTATACTGACTACATTGCAATAATAAGGGGTCAGTTTGTGGCCCTAAAACCACTTGAGGAACTAGAGTATGGACTGGTGGAGGAAGTCAGGGGTTGTTATCTCTTGTTAAATTACTTAACTATTTGATAACACAACGGTTCAGAGCCATTGTAGGATTCCAGCATCACTCGAAAAACGGATACCTATTTAGAAATAACACTGTATCCAACAAATAATGGCAAAATTAACAGAAGCTGTGAAAAAACTATTATGCAACTTGTCTTATATGGTACAAAATACCATTATTATGCAGATTACAGGCTACACTAATTCAGATTTTCTGATAGGTATGTTTTATGATACCTTTCAGAGTAGAGCAGGATAAGGTTATCTAAAGCAGGGGCTCATAAACTTGTCAGCCCCCAAAACAACCACACCAGAGACATGTGACTTCCATTATCATACAGGTTATAGACCTGTGCAATAGTTAACAAAAAAAACATCACCTATGTGCACATAATGTTTCCTGTGGTGCTGTAAACTGACCTGCTGCAACCGATGCTGTTGCAAATCTGTCGTAATCCCCTCAGGGGGTCAAAAAGAAACTAAGATCAAAAGGCTGATGACTATTTGCATGGTTTTACTTTAAATATTTGAAGTGAAACAATTATTTTTCAGCTCTTGGAACTTTTATGCGTAAAATATATTATCAAGAATGGCTTTTGAGCTTTATTTAATTTGCAGGAAATCATCTTGCGACTCTCCGTCTGCGTCTGGTGACCCCACAGAGGGTCCCAGCCTCTAGTTTGGGAACCAGTGATCTTAAGGGACATAGAACAACAAACACATGTTATTGTTGAGTTTGAGAAATGGTGAAATTGTACAGTAAAGATATAATGTGATTATGCACAGATGTGGGTTTGAATCTCTTTTCTTCTCTCACAGTGAAACAAAGAGTGAGGGAGGCCTGGGTGCGGTGGTGCGCCCCCCAGCGGCCGTGCCCGGTGAACGGCGGAGCGACACGGCGCGGCACCGTCCGCCACCCGCGTCATCTCGCGTTGCGTCGGGGCAGCAGCTGAGCGGAAAAGGCGGGAGAAGGCTGCCGCTTCCGCGTCCGCGCAGCCCCGCACACAGCGAGCAGTGGAGGCGCAAAATGGACGATAAGTTAATATTGGCCGTATTTAATTACCCGGAGCTTTACAACGTGACTTTGCCCAACTACCGCTGCACAGAGAGCCGCGCGCACGCCTGGAGGAACATCAGCATCCTACTGGGTCTCCCGTGTGAGTATGTTTGTTTGTCCCAACTTTACTGACACTTATAACCTGCGAGGCGGCGTCACCGTGGACCGCAGAGCAGAGGGGTGAGGGAACGCACGTGTGGGTTCAGCACGCGCGTGTGTGTGTCTCGCGTGTTGCTTCCGGCGGGTTGGCTGTTCGGGTAGTTTTAATTCCGCGCGAGTGCAGCACGGTGCTGTGGCCGCCGCCGCAGCCGCGCGCACCCGCCGTGCTAGCGGTAGCAGCCGCTGCTCCCTCGCCTAGGCCGCGCTGCGCTGCACGGCACGGCACGGCACGGCTCTGCTGCGCCGCTTGTGCAGCACGGCTCTGCGGAGGAGGAAGCGCTGGTCTGCTGCGCCGAGCCTCTGTCGGTCGTCAGGCTGCGATCACATAGCGAAGAAAAGGCAAAGTGAAAAGCGTCTGGATGTGTCGTTGTCGCGGGGGCGGCGGCCCCGCGGTGTCCCGGGTCAACATGTCAGTGTCAGAGACCCCAGAGCCGCACAGGCTGCACAGGGTCACGGACAAACTCATCACGAGGCGTCAACTTCAGATAAATGAGTTTATCTGCGTGAGTTATTCTCTGGGATGTGAAGTTGAACAACATATTTCAACAGAATTAATTTTCATTTATCAAGATAAGCAGGTAATAATACGTTTTAAGGGGAAAGTTAATAATGAGAATATTTAACTTTATGTATATGGCACCTTTCAAAACAGTTACAATTGGCTTTACAAGTTAAAAAACTTAAAAGCTATTTGAAGATCACACAGCAGTAGAGCATGAGAGAAAACAGTCAAACAAGATCAAATAAAACATAAAATTATTAAAATAGACTTAAAACATTACTTTGTTCAAATGTCAGTTGTGAGGATTTGCTCACTTTCTTCATCTTATTATGAAGTAAATTTAAAATATTTATGTTTTGTGTTTTCTGTAGTTTGGCCTTAAAGACAATATTATGGACCTTTTGTCAGTTTTCAGACATCTTATTTTACATGTTCAATATTAATCCATTTGCTTTTTGTAGCCAAATTGTTATTAGTTTATATATTTTCCCCCTTTTAAATAAATTATGGAGCTTACAAAATAAATTTTATATATAAGTATAAAGGGAATTGAGAGAGCACATACCTCCGCCAAGGCCCATCAGCCCCCTTATGGGACCACATATATATTCAATTCCCCTTTATAGGTCAAGAGCCATGAATAATTCTGAATTTTGAAAATAACTATAATATCCTGATATCAACAATCATAATAATGAACACATCATGTCCAGGTTGCTTTCTTTTTATTGTTCATAGTTCTGTGCACTGTTCGTCATCAGGAGAATCATGACTCTGAAATTTCTCTTTCCAGCTGAGGAGTGCAAAAGAAAATGGAAGAACATGAGAGACCGCTACTTGAAGGAAGTCCGAATGGAGATCAAAAGCAAGAAGCAAGGGGAGGTCGTGCAGAGCCGGTGGAAATACAGACAACTGATGAATTTTATCGCACCCTTCACTGGGTCAAGAAGCGGCGTGGCAGACATCTGCGGCAACGAAGATGACGACCACGACAACCCTGACAACGAATCTGGCAGCGTGGAGGGGGAAAGCGTGTCATCTGAGGTGGTCAAGGCGCCGCAGTCGATCATGAAGGCCCCTGTGAGCCAACCTGACCTCAAGCCCCAGTTGGCGTTTGTGACGCAGGTTCCTTCAATGTCCCAGGACACGCAGATGGCGCAGCTGGCTGTTATGGCCAAGCTGCCGTCAACCTCTCAGATCACACCCATTAGCAAGACCGGGCGGAAACGGCGCCTGATTCAAGAGTCACTTTCGTTGCCTTCCTCTCAAAGTATACAGTCCCCGACAAAATGGCTGGTCAAAGACAATGGCGCCTCATTTCCCACCAGGCCCCGGGATGAGGATGAACTATTTCTGCTGAGCTTTGTTCCTGCTCTCAAGCGACTCGCTCCACAGAAAAGGTGCGAGACAAAAATAAAGATCCAGCAGATTATGTACGAGGCCGAGTTCAACGTGACGCAGTCAGAGTCCCAAGAGAAACACACAAAGCAAGAAACACAAGACTGAACCAAACCAACTTTTTTGTACTTTATTCTGTTTTCTATAAACTTCTTCCACAGAATGACCAAAATATCGATTTTTCTTTTGTTACAGCATAAAGTGGTTTAGTTGAAGAACATCCTTTTTTCATGTGAAATAATTAAGAGTGAAGAAAAACAAAACGTATTCTACTTCTCAACAGAGTATTTAAATTTTTAACACCACTTCGGTTTGGTGTGTCTTCATTTGCATATTAACTGAGCGAGTAAGGCTTGTGTGAGAATGACACCTTCATAGGAAAACAGATGATTCACATCTTTATTCACATTAGCTTTTACTGTCAAGAGTGTGAATTTACATTTAGAGTAAAGATTTCATGTGAACAGATCAAGTTCTCTCTACTCTGTAGCACAGTATTTAACATTTACTTACAAGGACATACAATAAACTGAGCTAAATAAAATGTTACAATTTGGAGATAAATACTGTTTCATAGTTTAATCTTTCAACTGCATCAATGTAGTTTTAAAATAAAAAGACTGTCCGACATTGTTTTGATTCAACAAAGCAGGTGACAGATTTTGGTGAATTTTAACAAAAAGATGTGTAATTTGTAAGATCAGGTAGTATTAGATTAAATAAAGAACATTCTTAGTACATAGTGACCGGACTGATGACGCAGAGGAAGTACAGGCTCATATTCAGTGTTTAATTAAAAGGTGTCTATTTCCTGGAAACATTTTGACATGTTAGAGTAGGAAAAGCACAAATTATCTTAACCATCACGCTGTCAGGGTTTAAAGAGGAGGGTCACGATGAGCTGTGTCCCGATTCAGGGCCCGCATCCCTCAGCTTGGCCTCCGTAGACCCAAGTGGTCCACAGAGGCCGAGCTGAAATGACTGGTCGACGAAGAATTTCCTATTTTTCCTGAATTGTGACATAGCAACAACATGGTAGACAGTACCAATCCTGTCCTTTTCCTACTCAGACTAAGTCCAAATGTCCAGTGTGAAAACCCCCTGACGTCAAGGGCAACCAATGTCACATGGTTCACCATCAAGTTGTTATTCTTAGATTAGCACTCATACATTTATTTTCAAAAAAACTCTTTTGTTCTAATCTCACATGGCTTGTTGAGAGAGAAATAAAAATCATCAAGGAAGAAAAACATGCACGGAGGCAGAATCCAATTCGCACATCACCGTGATGATGAGCCTTCCTGTCTCAACCTGGTCAGATCTCTTGGCCGAACCCCCACATGTTGTTTTCCTGCACCTTCATGCAATCAGCAGCCAGAACATAATCACCAGAGCCACGAACAGGAAGAGTCGAGAGAGAAACTGTTCGTCCATGTGCTGTGGCGTCCCGGGCGCCGCTGTTTGATGGGGAATAAGTTTGACAGTTATATGACATGTTGTTGATGAAAGATACATCATGGTGATAGTGACGTGTGTAAAGCGTAAATACCTGGAGGAGGCCTACCATCATTGATGTTAAACGCTGTAGCAAAAATACCAAATGGAAAGGCACCGATTCCAAACGACATCTGGAAACCCCCATCTCCAAAACCAAACCCTTGAAATCCCTGTAAAAAATAGGAAAATGTGTGTCGTATAGTCATGTATTCACAACACCTGAAGCACAGTTTACTGTATAGTTTGTCAGATGTGACGCAACAGGCAGTACAACTTGTGGTAATTCTCCCGAGTTGACGCTGCAACTCAACACAGTGCGTTTAATGGATCCCAGAGGGAAATGTCCTTTTGTTAATGAATAAACTACAGGGCTGCACCTCAGCACCTGCGTCATTCCATGTAATCATTTCATCATGAGTGCATGAGATTACTTGACCGCTGATGTTTCACTGAGAAAATACACACCGCTGCCTCACATGGTTGAAAACAAGAAAACAAAAAGGTACAGATCTGGCATGAAATGATATTTTGTATTGGTGCAGAGAACTTACACCACGGTTTTCTGGTTCAGGCCTTTGCCCTTGTGGTCGAGGGGGTGTTCTTTCTCTATAAAACAAAAAAACGCCATTATGAACAATTCAAAAAAGTTATTCTCAATCTCTCTTGAATATTACATTAAAGTCTGAGTGGAACATATTCACCATTGCAGTACTATGGGGGGGGGAGGATTGTGATGACTCAATACATGAAGTTTAGGGTCAGCCTGACCTGTAACGCTAAACAACAATACCAACCTGGGGTCCTGTTGACCTGTGCTTCCCCGTCCATATAAGGGGATGACTTTGTCTCTACTGATGCCAGCTTTACACACCGGGCACACTTGTTTGCTGGGTCTGGTCTCCAACCACTGCATAAAAGACAAAGACGAGTTTAAGCACCGCCCTCTCGTTGGCATTTGCAAAATGAGGAAAAGGGAGAAAACAAAAGGGTTTGACTGACCTGATGCAAACACGGCCAACTGATTGAGAGGAAAGGCAACGGGGTGAGAGGTGAGATGTCGGAAAGGGAAGAGATTTGATTAGTGAAACACACAGACGTTGCAAAATATACATTTGCTAATACAATGGCATCTATATATGAGCGGTGAGAGAGAAGAAACCTGGCTTCCTGCTCTGGGCTTTTATCTACTTTTAGCGAATGATTAACTAAATAAATACTTTCACCACTTAAACCAGACCAGATGCTCAGACGTGACTGGTTCCCAGTGGACAAAAGTGGGTCAGAGTACATTTGAAGAGGTGGATCTAGTTGCAGAGGCTGTAAAGTTTCCATGAAAGTGACTAAGATAATAAAATTAAACATGTGTGTGTGTGTGTGTTGTGGTGTGTGATTAAGATAACACGGTCAGTTCAAAGCAAACCAGATGTAAACAGGTACCTCGTGATGGTGGTTGTTGACATTAGCCACCATGGTGTTTGCCAATAAACTGGTTTAGCTGTTGTCCAGCAACATGATGACGATTAGCTTGATTTGAAAAACAGTCTCAGTCGGTCTGGACCCTGAACTGTGGCCTCATTACCCGGACTGACACTGAGGAGGTGGGTTCTAGTTTGAAAAGCTAAACTTAGTCTCTACCAGACCCAGACCTACCAGAAGAGGTGTCCACACAGGCTGATCACTGCGTCCTTGGCGGTGTCCAGACATATGTTGCACTCGAACGTGCTGTCCTGGTTGCTGCTGTCGGCCGCCGCACTGGAGCCGCTCGACCCGGGACTCGGGTTGTCGGTGGCCGCGGTGGAGGGGCCGGAGGCCGTAGGAGGAGGTGGAGGTGGAGCGGGGGCAGCGGTGGCCATTTAAAACCGAAATCCCCTTCAAGCAGGCAGGTTCAGGTGGGGGTGACTCCGCCGGCGGCACCCAGCGCTTCACAACACACACATGCGGAGGTCCAGGCGGAGGCTTGAGGGGTTTCTAACAGACGCTATAATCCCGCAGGTAACAGGAGAGCTAGCTAGCTACGGAGCGGCTAACGTTAGCTAGCGGAGCCAACCGACGGTTGAACCGGAAACACAGCGGAGATAAACACACACAGGAGCGGTATTAGCCGAGTGGGGGGTTCAGTGAATGATCCGTAACTTGTGAGGAGTTGTGGCGACTTGCTCCCAGCTGATTGCATCACACATCCGCAACACGGACCCGGTAGTAGATCCGGGGAGAGGGGGGGCGGCGGCTTACAGGCGGGATACTGCTTCCCTCGGTGGTGTCTGTCAGGAGGCTCCACACAGCACACAGCTGACTGAGGCTAAACCTGCATTCATTCACCACAAAGTAATTCCGCTCACAATGTGACACACAGCAGGTGTTTCATTTTTATGTTCCTTCCTCTTTATACACAGTATGTGGTTCCTCCTGCAAAAGAGGGAGAACGAGAGAGCTCAAGGCATTGCAAATAAAAAAAATAAAAAAACTTCCTCAATTTCACGACACATGAGCTGCAAAACGTCACGACACATGCAAATACAGAAACGTGCTGCAAATTGGGAAAACACAATATGCATCAATTTCTAATAAGATAAAAAAAAAGACCTTTTGTTTTTCATTCAATTGCTTAAATATTTTATTTATTATACATATTCATTATATTCAATTCTTCTGCCTTCCACTTTATTTAAGTTGCAATTTTAATCTGTTTGAAAACATAATAACACAAAAGAAATTCAGTTGTAGACATAAAACAAATCTTAGAAATAAAAATCATCTGAATCTGAAGATTTTCTTTAAAAAGTTGAAAGACACTAAATTAATGCCTTGAACAAACCAATAGCCGATCATCTGACACAAAAAGGTATATTTAGGGGAATGATATCTATCCAATTTGAGTTTGTCCAATTTGGTGCAGATCCAATAAAATTCCGGATCAAGACTATTGGTCCTTGGCGGCGGAATACGCTCTCAAAGTCCCATCCTAGGTTTTGATCACTTCCATTGACCTACACCTTGAATGATTGAGACCCGCTGTACGGAATTCCTCAGCCATCGCCTCCTCCATCCTTGATGTCAGAGACCTCTTCAGGGTTTGTTTAAAGTCGTTACCAACGAAGACGTACAGAGCTGGGGATATGAAGCAGTTTGCTGCGGCCAGCGTGGCTCCCACCTTCAGTCCAGTTTTAAGAACCTCCAGGCTGTGGTCTTTGAAGTCCAACTCCAGAAGAACAAAGGTGTGGTAGGGGACCCAGCAGAAGAAAAACGACAAGATGAGCGCCACCATGATTTTGTACGGCTTTGTTGACTTGACGGTCAAAGTTTTGAGCTTCACACCGAGCACGGAGCAGCAGACGACAATCATTAGGAACGGAATCAGGAACCCGCAGATGAATCGAGTCAGGACAACTGCCTTGTGTCTGGAGGGGTCCACATAGCTTGTGTAGCACTGAGTGACTGAGCCGTGGACTATAGTTTGTCTGAAGATCAGTGAGGGCAGCGTTAGGAGCGCAGAAAGGAGCCACATGAGCACAACAACCCCAAAGGCTTTCTTCACTGACCGGTGGTTATGTGACCAAACGGGGAATAGAATCATTACGCAGCGATCAGTGCTGATCAGGACCAGCAGAAACACACTGCTGTACATGTTGAGAAACAGGGCGGAGGAGGTGAACTTGCACAAGAGCAGTCCGAAAGGCCAGTGCGAGGTTATTCTGTAGAAAGCCTCCAGGGGCAGAAATATACAGAACAAAAAGTTTGAAATTGCCAGACTGATGTACCAAGTGGTGATGACCGTTCTTTTCATTTTCCATCCACAGATCCAGATAACGACTGAATTTCCTATGAGGCCAATAACAGTTATAAGGATATTGAATACCACTAGAGCATGTGTCAACAAAGAAGGAGAGCTGCTGAAATTCAGGACTTCAGCAGTGGGGGGACTGACGTTCTCAGTTTCATTGTCTGGAGTATAATCGGCATATTCTTTATAATCCACATCCATGCTGGGTTTCCTGTAATATTAAGTAAAGAGTCTTGTTTCCATAAACACATTATAGCAGTTTTACTATTTTAGCACAAGGAAATACTTTCAGTTTATCAGATGAAACAGGTTATAAATACTCACGTTGGTGTCAATGTGGAAGCGATCACTGTTCTGATGTCTTCTTACTGAAACACCGAGCTGCTGGAAGCTACTTCTCTCTTCTGTTTCCTGGGCAGAGTTACTGACTAAAATGAGGAAAACAATCAGATATTGTTACTCAATGGAACAAGTTAGTAACTAGTAACTAATCTGACGGCCACTCATTACTGAAAACATAGTTTGTGTTTGATGGTGACACCATTTTAAGGAGTTTAAGAGGGTTTATGAAAGAGGATAAAATAAATCTAAAAGTTTGTTGAGTCTTACAACAGCCCACTGATGTAATCTCACATTGGGATCCCCTTCACACAGTAACACAAAAAGACTCATTAACCAAGGGTCTATAGAGTCCCGCTTTAAACTCACATATCATAATTACTTTTAAAACCAAATTAATCATTTGTAAAAAAAAAATCTACTCTGTCTATTTTAATATGAATCACTACCCATAATTGTAGCTATTGTGTCTTTAACCAACAGCGCTGAAATCCTCATCAAGTGTTTATAGCCTTAGTAAGCATTTCTCTATAGTTCCCAAAAAAATCACATGATCCAGTTATGAAATAGCACTGACCTCAACAGATCCTTATATGTGACACTTATTTTTATTAGCATTGCCAGAAGACATATTAGGTAATTTTATAAGGTAAAGATAAAACAATGTTCAAAATAAAAAAATTGCAACCAAAAGTTTTAACTTTTGGTTGCAATTTTGGTCACAATTTTGGTCAATTTTGGTCACAATTATATTTTAAAGTACTTGTCAAATCATTACCATATTTGAGTCATAATCACTACAACCGAAGTATAAAATGTGATAGTACTAACTCTGCAGAATAGAAATACAAAAATATTGCACGCCACTATATATATATATATATATATATATATATATCGATAAGATAATTCTTTATTAGTCCCGCAGAGGGGAAATTTGTAGCGTTACAGCAGCCAGATGGCAGTCGGGAATAATCATCAGTTAAGTAATAATAAGGAGCATGCAGTATTTATGATGAAAGGATATATAAGTAAAACATAACAAATATTATCAGAATCAGAATCTGGTTTTATTGCCAAGCACATACAAGGAATTTGCTGAGGTGTATTTGTGCAAGTATATATATAAAAACTATAAAAAATAGGAAACAAAAATAACCTTATAAGCACCAGGGGAGGGATTGCACAATAGGTTGTAAGTAAACACCAGAGACTGGATTGTTAGTCGGGAAAGAAAATGGAGTAAAAACTAATATGTAGAAGTGACGTAAAGGACAACATGTGATTATAAGTCGCAGGTTGTAATAAAACGTGGACACTGCAGTTATGAGAGGATGTTTACTCTGTGTTGTTTACCTGCACAGCGCATGCGCACGTGTCGTCAGTGTTGACCCCGCCCCCCTGGCAGTGACGTGTGTCTCGCGCACTTCGGGCTCGAGCTGCTGTTCTCTTCCAAACTGCGTCATTACTGCTCCGCTCTCCAACATGGCGACCACCGTGATGAACAAGTGTCTCAGTCCTCTGGCTCTGCTCACCCGCAGGCTCTCTGCCCCGGAGTTCTTCACCCAGTGCTGCTACCACAAGAAGGTAACGACACCCAGCGTGTGTGTGGGTCTGTGTGTGTCTGCGTGTTAGTGCTGTTAGTTTGTGTGTTTGTGTGTGTTGGGCTGCGGTTTGACCTTTGTTTACAAACACGTCCACTGAGAAGTTAGTGTTTATTAACGCTCTGCTGCGATGGAGCTAACCACAACAAGCTAGCTCACCTAGCAGGGTTGTTTATTACAAAACAGAACAAGGAGAAATATTATATTAAATATTATATAACTAAATCTAATTGACTCTGAGCCTAAATGAATGAAAGTTAATCACACGAGTTAATTAATCCACCTGTCTGTATTATGACCTTTTATCTGAGTCCAGCTCTCATTGATTTAATCAGTTATATCATCAGGCCTTACTGTTGCATATTGCAGGGTGATGTAATAACACTTAGGCTGGTTTCCCATCATAATTTTTTATTTTGGCCTCTGTGATTGTGAAATACTCAAGTCAGCTTTATTTAAAAAGCCTCTTTAAAACAACCAGTCGATCAAAATGATATATAATAAAAGACATAAAGAGAAGTCCAAGTTTAAAAAAGGTTAAAAAGTGAATAAACCCTCAAAAGCCTGAGAAAACATGTGTCAATAATGGTATTACAGGTCCTAAATTATATTCTATAAGGTATTCAATTAGTTTTGAATTCAATTAAATGTTACCCTAAACATGGCTGCCTAAGAATAAGTCTGCTTCCAAATGAGCTTCATATAAAAGTGTGACAGATACGGATACATGTGACTAAACAGCACAATAAATAAAATAAGTAAACATTATTTGTTGTGTTAGATAGTTGAATACTAAAGTAACGTCACTAATCTGCCCTCCAGCTGTCCACTGCCACGGCTTTCAGACCTGAATCACATCCCATTAATAGGCTTAAAGGGCCGTCAGGATGGTGAAGGTGCACATTGTGTAAGACTACATGTGAGTGTTCTGTAATACCTGTGGGAGAGTTGTGTATTTATTCTTGTTAGTGCAGCATATTTCTGTCTAACACAACTTTCACATTTAGAGTTTCACTGTGTTACGTGACCGTCTGGGTTGTGGGAATCAGAATCATACAAACATTTAGGTTGAGTGGATTTATGCCTGTAAACAGAGATGGTTTGTGTTCCCTTGGATGTGAAAATATAATAAAAAGCTTTAATAAAAAAAGATTTAATTTAAAAAAAATAGTTTCCTACGTCATAACATTAAATATAAAAAGCTGAAAGTCTGTTTTGACAGTGAACAAAAAGAGAAACATCCCGAAATCTCACATCACATGAAATTTGCTGTATTGAATGACGTATACACAGACTAAGCCGCTTCGTGTTGTCCTGGTCAGAGTGACTCAGCAGGAACTGAGGGAAGAGGGGGTGCAGGAGTTGGTGTAGTGGACAATGACGTCCAGTCCTAATCTGTGTCACTTACACAATGGAGGAAATGCGTCGTTGTATAACAGCGATAAACAAGATTTATAGACATTTTGTGATTGTATCAGAATGGGAAACAAACATTCCAGGATGCTGCTGATGTCTGGGCTCTTCTGATTTATTTCAGTGTTATGATATACTCTCAAAAATTTCCCAAACCCCACTCTGATGTATTATTTCCTCTCTTTCCTCTGAAGGTGGTGGATCACTATGAGAACCCGAGAAACGTCGGCTCGCTGGACAAAAACTCCAGGAAAGTTGGGACGGGTTTGGTGGGAGCTCCAGCCTGCGGAGATGTGATGAAGCTCCAGGTACCATGGATGGATGGATCACAGCCTTTTGTGTACATGAAGAACTTTTAGAGTTGGATTATAATAACAAATCACAAGTGGGAGAACAACACAGAGAGCACTGAAACACTAAATATTCTTATTTTACCAAGTAGATGGCTCAAGTCTTTGATTAATAGTTTAACAGAGCTATAAATCATTTCCCCTGTTATGTTTTAGGGTAAACACATATTACTTGGCTCATAATGAAATGATCACTATGAATCCTCTCATCTCGATAGATTGAGGTGGATGACCAGGGGAAGATTGTGGATGCCAGGTTCAAAACCTTCGGCTGCGGCTCTGCCATCGCCTCCAGCTCTCTGGCCACCGAGTGGGTGAAGGGCAAATCTGTGAGTGATAACATAACAGACATGACTCTTGTTTCCCATTTCTTGTATTCTTCTTCCGCTCATTGACCAGCAAGGTTTTTGCTCTTTTTTTTTCCAGGTGGATGAAGCTTTGACAATAAAGAACACTGACATTGCCAAAGAGCTCAGTCTTCCTCCGGTTAAACTTCACTGCTCCAGTAAGTCTTCGGTGGATTCTTCTCATGATTGTCTTCTTTTACAAACGGCTCCACTCATGTATATGTATATTCACCCTTTATTTCCTGTTCCTCCTCAGTGCTTGCGGAGGATGCCATCAAGGCTGCTCTGGCGGACTATCGCCTCAAGCAGCAGGACGACCAGCAGGAGGCAGTCAGGGCCAGCATTTAAAACCGACCTCCACTTGCTTCCTGCTGCCAGGGAGAGAAGTAGCTGTAGTTCACCTTCCTGCAGTACTGAAACACGCACACACCAAATACGTTGATAACAAGTCCACCATTGTCAACCCTCTGTAGCAGTGTTACACCAGGCTTAGTCTGTGGCCAACCCTGCGCCCTCTTACCTTTTTAGCCTGTCACCTAAACGCACAATGTGAGCACTGTTGTGAGCGGTTGGTACAAAGTTGAGCCTTATTTTTGAGATTGTGAAATATTTTAAGATTGTCGAGCGTGAGGAGAGTGTCTTGAAAGGTGTGATGGAGATATTGATTAAAGCTAAGAGCTGATTATGTATCCTGTCTGCACCCTAAGCTTTGACCTTTAATATATGCAACCAAGCGACGTGGCTAGAAACCATGAAAGGGTCCACTGGTTTTATCTGTAATTTATAAGTATCTAGCAATGCTTCTGTGAAAATCTGCAATAAAAAAATCCTGAATCATCATTTGCTTCGAGTGCAATTTATGACTTGAAACATCCTGAATAATAACATATGTTTTTCACGTTAGACACACGCAGGTATCTAAATTAGTTAATTATGCACAATTCACAATATGATGGTTATGGATGTGGATCACGTGAATAAATGCATTTGTTCTAAACACTGCTTGTGCTTGTACTGAGAATTTATTGTGATTACATAAAAGTAAACCGATGCTAAAAGGTGGTTAAATCATAAATTATCTACAAAAAGTTGTAAGTATGTTAATGTTTATTCACTGAAGCACAGATAACGGGCCACATACGACTACATGTTTACTAAAGTGACCCCCCCATCCATCCATTAACCATAACACTTGTCTGCTTTAAGGGTCGCTGGGTGTCACTCAGAGACAAACAACGACTCACACTCACATCATTTAGAGTCTCCAATTAACGTCAATCAAGCATGTCATCGGACTCTGGGAGGAAGCTGGGGTACCTGGAGAAAACCCACAGAGACACAGGAGGAACATACCAACTCCACAATCTCTAGCTGTGCGGCCATTTTGAAAGAATTCAACGAAAGCATATCTTCATAAAAGGAACTATTGTTTGTAGCAGATATTAAAGACAGTAAACCATGTTTTTAAACTGCCATAATGATAACCAGTTGCAAGGGAGCTCTGCTGCACACCATCTTTCCCTCACTGGACAAAAAACTAAAATCTAGTGATAAATCTGTCGATAATGTTGAGGTTTTACGGACGAATTGCCACTGGTGGATTCAAAGTGGATTCAGGTAGAAAATAGAGTCAGTTCATAGTGTTCAGAGGAGTCAGAAGGCTGTTTTCTCTCCTGCGATCAGCTGAAGCGTTGCAGAGTCATTGTGGATATGCAGAGAGGAGGGCCGCAGACTCCTGCCAATCAAACGCTGCTCTGGATCATCTCCCTCTGGATGAGGCTGCTCTGGATCATCTTCATGCGGATGCTGCGGCTCTGGATCATCTCCCTCTGGATGTGGCTGCTCTGGATCATTTCCCTCTGGATGTGGCTGCTCTGGATCATCTCCTTTTGGTTGTGGCTGCTCTGGATCATCTCCTTGTTGTTGTGGCTGCTCTGGATCATCTCCTTGTGGCTGCGGCTGCTCTGGATCATCTCCTTGTTGTTGTGGCTGCTCTGGATCATCTCCTTGTGGCTGTGGCTGCTCTGGATGAGGCTGCTCTGGAGGACAGCTCAGCTCAGTGCTGCCTCCTGCTGCTGCTGCCTCTTCAATGTTGAGGAGCTCGCATGGCTCCTTTTCCTCAGGGAAACTTGGCAGCTGCGGATCCAGGACGCTGCCACATGTCTTAGAGCTGTCTCCAGGACTGTGGTCTGCTGCTTTCTGACTGCTGCCACTTCCCTCTGTAGCATCTACAGATTTATTTGGCGTCCGCAGCCTCTTGGCGGCCCTCATGATGTCGGCCTGGAGCTGCCTGTGAGAGTCCACAGGCTCACTCTCCTGCTCGGGAGCTGGTTTCTCTGGCACTTCATTAAAGGGTTTTGCACCTCCGGTTTTGTCCCTGTGGTCCACGTACATTTTGGAGGGGAAGGAGGAAGGGTAGTAGGCGTTGACCTTTCGCCTGCGGCTCATGAATATTGCCCCACAGATGATAAACAAGACGAGGAGGATGAAGGAGGTTGTGACGAGGATGAGGAGCATGTTCTCCTCCAGGAAGTTCACAACCTGACTCAGGAAGTCAGTTTCCACATGGGTGGGGCCAGCAGGTGTTGTTTGGGGCACGGAGAAAAGGTAGCTGGTGGGCAGGGAGGAAGCAAAATTACCGAGGTCTTCCTCATCTGTACTTCCCTCCACAGAACTGGAAAAAGGTAGAGGCGTGGCCAAACCGCCGCTGAGGCAAAACACCACACACGCACCGATCTGACGAAGGCCCATCGGGAGCATGGTTTCCCCACAGGATCTGTAAATAACAATGAATGTCAGTGACTGGAATGTCCATATGTGAAGACAGTCTGTGCATCTCGTGTTTAGGCTTTACATTGGAGTCTCAGAGCAGAGCATCTGTTTTCTCTGGAAAAAGAAAAGGATCTTAGAAAAACCCAGGTTGTTTCACAATGCTCGCCACTGTTCTGAAGGTATTTCCAGAATCCTCAGAGACTCCTCTGACCATCTGGAGGAAAACATATTCAGTCTGTTGCAGGATAAAGAGAGAGAAAAAAAAGATCTTTCATCCATCTTTCAAGTTGTGCCACTGTCTCTAAGCTCGGAGAGGGATGGTCGCCAGAAACGCAACTACAGATGGATCTTATTATGAGTCAAATCCGGGTTTCATTATTTTAGGCACAACAAGGGGAAATGCATTAAAATGTCTGCAGCAGACGGAATATTTTTGATCACTGATTCTCTGAGGAGTCTGGAAATATCAAGAATAAGTGTTTTGACACTAACTCAAATGTAATAGTAAAACATGAGATGTGTAAAACCTGGATTAGTTCATATTTACATGGAGAAGCAAGGATCCATATGGTGAAAACATCTGTGTAAAACATCTCTACAGCCTAAGCACGTGTTTCTTCATTTTAGACGTAGATATGATCATTTGTATGTAGCTGTAATATGAAGATTACGAACAGTATTATTTGACTGGACTGTAACAAAACAAACGTATATACACTCACTTTTAGCCTTTCAATGGTCTGGTTAGCTGGTTTAAATTTACCATTTTATTTTTTATTGGTTCTAGGTGTCTTATTATTTTATAATTTCATATTATATTCCTACTTTTTAATTTGCGTGTTTGTTTAATCGGTGTCTAACGTTTATCTTTGCAGTTTCCACATAGTTTTGAGTTCACTATACGTCCATGGTAGCTCATGCATTGTGCAGCACATCGTGCCTCCACCTGGAATCAAATGTGCTGCATAGATCAACCTCAGCTTGATTCAACACAAAGTTAAATACATTTATTCCAGCTCGGCCTGAAGTGTCCTGAAAACACAGGCTGTACAACAACAGAAACCCGGAGTTAAAAATGTTAAATAAAACGCCAAATATCGGTGGATAGTTGAAGTGACCCTTTAAACCCAGCTTCAGTCTGGTGCAGTACTTTGTTTTTACTCCATCTGTGTCACTTTGATCCTCATTCTGCTGCGTCTGTGTTCGAGCTGCACGGAGCAACATGAAACTGCTCTCATCTGGAGGAGGAATGGTCTTTTTCTTTTTCCTTTTTCCCTCCCAAAATTAATCACCTTCTCAACCCAGACCAAATAAACACAGCCACACATGCCTGTGCAATCTCTCTCCCCCCCCCACACACACACGGGAGGAGGCAGATAAAAAGAAACAATAATAAACTGAATAGGAATGAGCTAGATTCTGTTTTTGTCCATTTTAATGTTTAAAACAGACTCAAAATATGGCCTTTAAGTTTTAATAGCTGTGCTCTTGGAGTGTGGAGGCTCCTGTGAAGGCATCACGATGCTGTCACATCACTTCAAACTGTCACCTGATGTAAAGAAAGCCCAGTTCAGCTTGACCATGCAACACTCAAAGAATTGATAGAAAGAGCAACATAAAAAACAATGACAAAACATCTCACTCACTGTCCTGAAGAAGCGTCTCAGTTGGCGTCTGATGGGAGGACGAGTGAAACCAGTCTGGAAAAAGTGAACTAACAGTGAAACGACTGCTCGGCGACCCACGCAACTTCTGCAGTTTCAGATTTCAGGGCTGGAGGTTTGTCTGGATAGTGCAAAAAAAACACAACACAGGGACAAATCCCTCCTTCTGCCTCTCCTCCTCCCCCTCTTCAGTTTCCCCGAGAGAGTCTGGGCTCTCCGGCCTGCACACAGATTGTTCTTGTTACAGGCAGGAGTTTATTATGTGCTGTGGGGGCAGGGTCCTCTCCTGCACCCTTATGTGTGGCTGACTGGATGTGTTGGACGGAGACGACAACAATTTAAGTAAATTCTTTGTGGCTCAGACATCATCAGCATCAGCAACTTCTCATGTCTCCAGGATTCCTGCTCTGATGGGCGGCCTGGCCTCCCCTCTAACCCCTCGGCCCTCTGACGACTTAAAACAAAACCTCTCGGGGTTAAAAAAGAAGGAGTCAGACTGAGAGTGGGTTGAACGAGTGACTGGTCAATGCAGGAAGAGGTTAATGTTTCCTGTGTGGACAGCCAGGAGAAAGGGGGGGGGGGGTTGTGCTTTTCCTCAGAGTCAAGCAATTAAACTCACATGGTGTGTGTGTGACCACTTTAGGGACACAACGCAGCGTGTGAGTGTGAGCCTGTGAGTGATCGTGTGTGTGTGTGTACGTGCGCGGATGCATTTTTGGCAAGTGGACATTGTTTGTGATCAGTCAAAGACAAGTCGAGCTTTATATGGTCACCGAGGAGCAGGAGATGAATGTCCGGCATCCTCCAGGTTTACATTCGTCTCGGCTCTGCTGAGAGTCACCGGTGTCTGGTTCTGATGCCCTTTGCTGAGTATGAAGAAAACAAAATATAAAAAGGGCGAGAGGATGACAAAGAAAAATAAAACATGGCCCTAATAAGTATGCAGGACTCTCTGTTTTCTTTTCACAGGAAGGGAAGTGAATATGATATCAAGTCCAGGGCGGAAGAAAAAGCCTTTTATGAAGCCTTTCACAAATAAAGGAAGTGACTTAAGGTCACAGACACGTGGGATGAAACTCCCCCTGGTCTGTTTTTTAAAGTTTTTTTCATTTCAGCTTTTATTTTGGACAAATTTTCAGCAAAAAAAGATGGTAAACTACAGAATAATCAGCTCCAATTACCCAGGCTGCCTTTTTGTTTAGGTTTAAATGGAGCATAAAGGTTGTTGGTTTGAATCCTGGTTCAGGAATTGGCGACCGGCCCATGCTGTACCAATGTCAGCTCCAGGCTCTATATTTATTCCAATTTTTTTTCTCAACTCAACACAGCCAAGTGTTTTTGACCTTTTTCTTTATTACAGAATTCTTTCCAGGAAGTTTGTGAAAAATTATGAGGCAGTAACAGAGCCATGAAAAAAAAAAGCATTGAATTAAAACATTAAATACGATGCTCTTTTAATAAATTATCCGAGAAACTGCATTTCAAAACAAACATTCACACGTTCAGAGACACATACAGTTTGTCATCAGTCAAAATAAAATACTCCATTCACATGATAAAACCTCACAGGGACCAGAGACCAGTGTCTGTGACAAAACAAGTCTTCCTGAGTGAAATACCATCAAGGCTCAGAAAATTTAAATCTTTGATCGTGCTCCTCATCCAGGTGTTCAGTCTTCAGTGTAAGATAATAAAACAAGGTGTGTGTGTGTGGTTTCTGTCTCTACTTCCTGCAGGAGCCTGCACTGAAGCCTAACCACCAACATCAAAGAGGAAGCATTGGTTTATTATTAAAACAGCAACTGTCTCCACATCAGCAACAAGCTGATCACATCTGACATCAGGCTGATCAGTCTAATAGGTCGGCTTTGACTCAGGAGGTAGAGAGGAAGGTCGGCGGTTCGATCCCTGACTCCTCCAGGCTGCATTCTGAAGTTTCTTTTGGGCAAGATGCTGGAGCCCAAACTGGCCCTAACGTCTGGGCTGGATACGAAAAAGCGCCGCGTAAAGTGAATGACTGTGACTGTAAAGAGCTTTGACTGGTCAATAATTCCTCAGTCCTTCCATAAACTGCAGGTCTGACAAATGTCTCTAAACATAACGATCGTTTTCTGGTAGGAAGCTGCTGAGGGTGACGTTGTCTCCTCCTTCCTCGTCGCTGTCTCGGCCAGCGGGGAACACCAGGACGCCGTTGGCGATGGGGGTGCGGTGCCTTGTGTAGGTGAAGTCCTCCTCGGGCAGCAGGGTAGAGATGCACATCATCTCAGTCGACTCCTTGGGCCTCCGGACCTTGTACCTCCTCGATGACAGCTTGGTGCACAGGATGACGGTAGAGACGATGAAGATGCAGGCCAGCACAGCCAGAGAGGCGATGGCGATGAGACAGTGGCTCATCGCGCCGCGGGTAGAGCAGGGCTGGACCTCAGAGGTGCTGGGTGGGACTTTTGAGACTTTACAAGGTGCTGCTGTCTTTGCTGTAGTTGGTGTGGTCGAATGGATTGGCAACCTCTTGGGAAAGATACCTGCCGGACTGGTGGAGACGACGGAGGTGGAGATGGAGGAGCCGTCGGTGGGAGACTCAGTGGGAGAGTGCGACGAGGCTGAAATCTCAGAGCTGCTGGTGGTGAGGGTCTTTGTTGTCGTGACAGGTAGAGAAGTGGGGTCAGATACCTCAGTGGCAGCGTTTGTTACAGTCACAGTAGAAGATGAGGCGCTGCTGATGGTGTGTGTCGTCTGAGAAGTGGTGCTGGGAGATAAACTCGATGTAACCTCAGGTTTAGTCGTGGACGTGAGGCGCAGCGACGTTGCAGAGGTCGTTTCAGGAGAAGTCATGTCAGTAGAGGTGGTGGATGATCGTCGCTGTGTCTCATCCTCTGTAGGTTTCACCGTTTCAGAGGTTGTCGTATTTGGGGGAGGTTGTGCATCACCTGTAGGCTGAGCTGCGGTCACCGCTGTTGGGGTATGAAGCATCGGTGGACCTGAGCTTCTTGCTGCTGCTGCTGTGGTCACAACATCCAAACCGGCCGTGCTGCTGTTTGAGCTGCTTGCATCTGCCTCCTCTGTTTCTGCTGTGTGTGACACAGAGGTGTGAGCTGTTGCCGTGACTTCTGCAGGATTGTGAGTTGCAGAACGATTCCAGGTTGCAGCCTGCGTCTCTGATTCATTGTGTGCAGAGGTGAGCAGCATGTTTGCCGTGTTTGGTGCAGCAGTAGCCGCCTTGCTGCTTGTTTCTGTGATGGAAGTGTTCTCCCCGTCCACAGCAAACAAAACAGATATTCCACATAACAGACGCAGACAGGCCTTCACGCTGAGACGCATCCTCGTAGAGTAAAAGATCTGAAACGACAGAACGGATTCATGTTCACAGGCTCTAATGCACAAAGCTGCCGGGGGATATGAGTAGTTGACACTTGTGGGGGAAAAATCAGTGTGTCATATGTCTGCTGGTGACATCTTATGATGAAACCGTCATAAGTCTTTCACCACACAGAACAGCAAAGTTTCTGGAGTAAAACTCAAACTTCCTGAAAAAACGTTCTATACAGAAGAAGTTGTTGAAGTTGTGTAAGGTCTGAAATGTCAAAGTTAAGAGTTAAACAAGGGTTTAAGGTAGGAAGTAAACAAACCTCAATACAAGTATTTCCTTTGGTGGCAGAGTAGAAAACGTATTTTTAAAAAGTGATTTTATCTGATGGCATCACTAAAGGAGACATCAGCCCTCATAACCAGAGACCTTCAGACAGAACACAGGTTTTTAAATGTGTCTTACCTCACTGCTGGAGAAGCAGATCGATGGACGTGAGGATTAAAAACAAACAGAGTTGACTTCAGCTCATTTCAGCCTCTGTGTAAGAAAGATCCTTAGAGCTCTGACATGCTGACAGATTGTGGCACTGCCTGAGACAAGAAACAGGAAATGTTCACCACCCCCCCCAAAAAAACAGCGCTATGCAACATTATCAGATTGACAGATACAAACACACACTTCCCTACACACTTTGCCATTTCCTTCTGAACGCTCAAATATATCACAAGGTTATTTTTATTGCTGAAGATATAATGGAGCTCCATGTCTGCTCTGCTGCCACATTTTAATGCTGTTTGTTATCCACAGAGATAAAAATCTGTCAAGAATTTAAAAAAAAACAAGGTTTAATTTAATTAAATTTCTCCTTCCTCATCTTATGTTACATAGATAACATAGATATAAATGCATCGGGGAATTGCCAGACAGGTACATGAATAAAAGAAAGAATAATAAAGGAAATAATAACAATATCTTTTCCCCCTTTCTCTTTATACTCTCTGTAACATTTTGTAATTTCAACAGTAAGAGACACAGTAAAAAATACATCTTCATATTTATTTGCCTCCAAAAAAGCAGATTACAAAGTGACTTCAGAAACAAATAAGAATAAAATGTTTATGTTATAGTTATAGCTGTCTCTTTTTAACCTTTTTGACCTGAACTAATAGAATTCTATTAGAGAACGATTCCACTGATGTAGAGAAAGAGTTGGTCGCTGCCAAACATCTAATAAAACTACAAACAATCAACCTGAAAGTCCATTTATTCAATCAATCAATCTGAAGTGTGTTGTTTTGGCAACATGGCTGTTGTGAATGTTACATAACAGCGAGGCGACTAATGCTCGGCCTCCCACGTTACAAACAGACAGGAAATAAAAAGGTTCCTCTGGTCTGAAAATCATAACCGTCACTTCCTGTTCTAATGAGTCACACTGAGATGTGGTTGTGGAAAAACTGCAGAGGAAGATGAAAATTGTTTTCAGTGTTTTGAACATTGCTATGTTGTGTTATGTGTTAAAATATTCAAAAACATGTTGTGAAAGTGACTTTTGACTCAGGTGTTAACTGCAAACTGCTATATATCACTTTTTTGGTTTATTATTATTGCATTATATACTGTACAATAAGCAGTTTATTAGGTACAACTAACTGAAGCTGAGTGTTTATTATTTGGTCCTCTCCGTTTGAGACATGATGCAACATTAGCACAAACTACATGCACTAAAACCACACCTCCACACCTCTGAAGGTATTCTGGGAAATGTAGGCATGAATGAGCAATAGCTTGAATGCTACATGAGACCAGTTTAGGTCATTTTGATAATTGATGAAGTCATTTTGGAATCAAATATCTTTCGACGAGTTATTTGAAGTTGAAGACATTTTTCACAATTTTCAGTAAAAAAATATTATAAAATAATATTATAAATACACTATAATATTTTTGTTATAACACAAATAAATAACAGTAAGAGTAATGCATAATTAAAGTAATGATATGTTGTCTCGGAGTTGTAATGTAACCAGTACCCACCTTCTTCTTCTTCTTCTTCTTCCATCCACAACAGTTGTAGTTCTGTACTCGGGCTGCTGTAATACCTGAACTTCCCTCATGGGGATCAATACAGATTTATCTTATCTTGAAAGACGAATGTGCCTCAGCAGTGGAAGAACTATTCAGATCCATAAAAGTAGAATTACCACATTTTACCAGCATCAAATGTCCGTGTTTCTTCTCTGTGTAACTCAGAGATTTGAAATCCACATCTGATGCCAGCGGAGGGATGTGTGTGGACAGAAGGCAAGATAAGAAAAAGATAAGAAAAGGTAAAAATGGAGGTTTCCGTGTGTAAAATCTTTATTATGTGCACAGAACTGTTTGTCAGGGGGTTCAGTGAAACACAAGCTGGGTGAGTGGTCCCTTCCCAACACCGAACTACGCACTGGAGAGGGCGACTTTTAGTTTGACCCTTGACAGTGACAAGAGGCACCACTACATTTGCACAACATTTACACCAGAGAGATGCAAACCCCCTCCCCACCCTCCCTCCCCCCCTTTAAAACCCAATGTTGAATTTCAATCCCCAGAAGAACAGGAAGCAAACGTTTTTTCGTAGGAATTCTTCCACATTCATAAATCTGATGGTTTATCAATGAACAAACTGGTGGGAGGAAAAAAGTTCAACGGCTATTGTTTCAAAAAAATCCAGCTCGACTACGTCATTCTACCAGGTTGTGACGGGAATGTACAACAGGATAGAAAATAAATGTAAAAGCAGTGCATGAAACCGCACACGATTCATATTTGGCAACACAAAAAAAAAAGAACAATGGAAATACTGATGCTACATACAGTTTCTGAGTAGTAAGTACAAACTTCACATAAGAATGTTTTACCACAATTTGAAAAAAACAAACAAAAAAAGGTTAAGACTTTTCCTTCAACAAAAAAATGTCTTTTCTTCAAAATGAGCTGCAAGAGTTCTTTCCGTTTCTCAGTGTGTGTCGGGGCAACGTGTAAAACCGGAGGCTTGATGAGAAAAATAAAAAGGTCATCTTGGAATGTAGGCTCCGACCCGTCGCAGGGGCAGGCGGCGTCGAGCTGAATGAAGCCGAATCGGGAGAATTTGGCCGTGGCTGACGCCGTCCATTCGATTCCTCTCCAAAACAACGAGCGGTCCCCGGGAAGGGGCCGCGTCTTACATGGAGACCTTGGCGACCTGGTCTTCCAGTCTGGCGATTCGACGGTCTTGGAGGATGACGCGGTCCCTGAGTGACTTGAACTCTCGGAGCACCTCTTCCAGTTTGTCTTCTATCTTCTGCTGAAACATTCACAGAGAGTTAACTCAAGATCTTTGTCGGACGTGTATATTTACTTTGTCGATTTTCAAATAAAATCTAGCAATTAATCTTGGTAAAATAAGCAGGGACTTCACAGGCCTCGAAGATCTGGAGCTGTTAACATTTTCCTTTGCTGCTCCACTGAATTGTGACCCAAATACCAAAGTATGTGCTGATCCATAACTTCTGTGAATTGTTCCAACCATAATAATTACTGTGAGTGGGAGAGTGCCCATGTCAGCAGAAAAAGCTGTGTGCAAGTTTAAAAGAACATCTCTGAGCAGTTTGACTGAGAGGAAACACATCTGTTTTAAGAACCTAGTTAGATCACGTTGAACTATTAGTAAAAATCTACTAAAGACAGAAGCATGAGAGCTGTGCAGGTGTTCAACACTCACGACTGAGGGCGGTGGAGGAACGTGCTTCTGGACAGTCGGGGTGTTCTCTACTTTCGTCGCTGACTTGGTCTCCAGGGCGTTTGACTTGACCACTTTCAGGTCACGGCTCTTCGTGGAGACGTAGCCATCTTTGAGCGAGATGAGGATGGGGCCTCCATTCTTGCCGGCAAACCAGCCCTCTGCCTCCAGGGCGGGGTCGGGGCCGGCCGTGTCTGGATACAGGTCGTCCTGGAACAGATCCGACTGGGCAGGTGGAGAGAAAGGAAATGTCAAAAGGAAAATTAAGGATTGTGCAAAATGCTAAAAGGTACAGATAGAGAAAAACTATGTGATATATATAGCAACAGTGAAAGAAGAGCGCATTTGTTACTTGACAGAAACAGACTCACCTTACGTGGGACTGTCATGATGATAGGTTCACATTTTCTCTCATGTAATTTGTAAAACCTGCCAAGACAACAGGAAGTGAAGTTATATTCATTTTAATTTGACCTAAAAGGGAATACAATAGTGTTTCCGTCTATTACTTACATGAACATATTACCAGGTGCTTATATTTCATATACATATTAATTAATATTATTGTCATAAATATTAAGATATCCATCTGTTTATTTGGGTAAAGAAAATACATAAAATATTACTATATAAATCTACATTATTAAGTTTGAAAGCTGAATTTTAACAGCTGAGGTTTAACCATACGAGTTACACTTCTTTTTACTACATTAAAAGGAACGTATTGATAATAAACTAATAAATAACTTGACTATTATCAAAAATATAATCTGCAAAAATGCAATATTTGATCTGAATACAGCTTTTAAAATGTGAATATTTGCTGCTTTTCATAATTTTGTTAAACTGATCTGCTCTTGTAAAAATATTGGTATTTTTCACACTGTATATCAAATAAATATATGATATTAATCCACAGGAGCACACACTATCTGGACAAAGTAAAAAAAAAAATACATAGCTGATGTGCTACCTTGCGATTTCACATTTGTTGACATCCAGGCCTCTTTTGGGCATGTAGCCCATGCCCCTCTGAGGCTCCTTGGTGGAAAAGGTGCTGAGGTAGTGAACAAACGGTGCCTCGTCTGTGATCTCAAAGTACCGAATGCTGCTGTCGCCCTGAGGACACAGAGTCAGAGCAGAGCGTGAGTCTGTGAATCTGATTATTAGAAATGACACAGATGTATCTTCATTACACGAGCCTCTCACCTTTCCACACAGGTAGACTACACTGGTGTCGGGGTCGTAGAAGGGCAGCAGGACTCCGTTACTGGTGTCCATCTCCTGAACGCATATCGGCTCATCCATGTTGTCCTGGTAACACAAGATTCAACATTTGAATTAATTCAGAGGAACCTTGAGTTGTATAATTTACTGCCCGTGATTAATGATTGAAACCTAATTACTGCTGATAATTCTCAAAATATAGATTATCACAAAAAAGATTTTCTCTTTGAATTCGACGCCCCCTGCTGGAGCGAAGAGGCTAGAGACACAAATGGGTCGCCTGATCAGCCTCAACACTGAAACCAGTTACCTGCTGATCTGTGTGTATCTCGGACAGGCGGCTGTACAAATCAAGGTTCAATGAAAGTTGAAGTGTCGTGTGGATACCAATGTTTCTGTGACAGACTGAAAGGGATTCTCTACAGTGACGTACACTTTTCCACAGGGCTAGCTGGCGCTCGCTCATGCGGCTGAATCCGGTGGTGAAAATGTTTCCGTCTGCTAAAAAGATGGCTCTCATTGGTCGAGCTCCCTCATGGGCTTTGTCCTTCTCCTGCAAACACACAAAAACACCTGTCAGATTGGCCATGGCTGCGTGGTCGCTGATTCTGGGAAACATTATTCCACACGTCAAGCATATTATCCCCCCATCAAAAAATAGAAAAAATCCCCTCAGTGCTTCTATTCACCGTCACAATCTTTTTCTTGCGGGGGTCGATGACGCGGACCTTCTTGTCCTTGCAGGCAGTGCAGATCAGGCTGCCATTGCGGTTCCAGCTGACACTAAAGATAACCTCAGGGTGCATGTCCTCCAGGTTGATCATGGCCTGTCCCGTGCCCACATTCCAGATGATGATCTGGTTGTCACACCCTAAAATGGACACACACACGGCCTGACTGCACACACCTCTGTTTCCAAGTGTATTTTTAGGAAATCTGCATCACACAAAGCAACACGACAGAGGGCGGAGCCTGAGAGAGTTGGACAGATATGGAGTTCAGCTGTGCACAGTGGACAAATGGCAGACCGGCTGAGGGCAGAGGACGTAGCAGAGGCTCCAGTCAACGCTTACCTGCACTGAGGAGAACGTTGCGAGCAGTGGGATGCCAAGACACGATCCCAACCCTCTTAGAGTGGCCCTCTAACACGACCACAGGCTCTGAGAGGGGATTCTCCAGCCCGTTCTCAGGGATCTGCCAAACCTACAGTACATAAGAAGAAAGAAATCAAACTTAGCAGCTTTACATACAGCCAGGAAAACTTTATATTGGCCAAGTATAGGAAAACACTAGCGGCATAAAACCTTTTACAGTGAAGAAGTGATGGAAATATATTGATGTCAACAAATACTCGACATTACAGCTTTAAAAAGATTTCTAAATAACAGGATATTATATGACACAATAAGGTATTCCATGTATTCATATGTGATACTCTGTTAAATAGCACTAGCATAATAAACCATGAAGGAATCTTCACATGCATCACATGCTATTTAGAGATTAACTGTGACTTTACCATGACTGTGCAGTCCTCGGAGCCGCTCGCAATGACAAGGTCATTATGAGGACACCAGTCGATGTCCAGCACTGGGCCCGTGTGACCACATACTGTCGGGTAGACCTTGTCTATGCGGCCGGTCTAAAGGAAGAGAGGGCAGTTCTGTTACAAAGGGGTTAAAGGCTGTGAGCTTTATTTAACAACTGACTTCATACGTGGCTACAGAACAAGCGACTGACATTTACAGCTGAAACACTAACTTTCAAAAATCAGACGTCAACTCAAACTGTATTTATTCTAATATTAAACAACATCTAGTTCTTAAAACCAGGAAAAAGAGGAAGTAACACTTCAACCAATTATTTCCACAAAATGTATTTAATTGTGGTGAACGACTAAAAGAGAAGAGGGAAGTTTCAAATGAGACTGAACTTAAACTCTAAGTTGCAAAACCTGAAAAGTAAATTCAGTGGACGGCAGTGTCATGGAGACTTGATTTTAAAAACGTAATTGTCACATGAGCACAAAGTTAACATGTTTTTACTGTGATGACCAAATCTCATCAGGGATGTACTAGAGTATCCCAAACTTACACCCCGTGCATTACACAGTGTGTGCAATATAAATTCATTAACCCAGTGGCCTACAATACTGTCAGAGCCCCCCCCTGTGGATATCATGTCCTGAACGAGGGAAGTGTAACAGGATACACATCACATCCCTTTACTACCAGGCAGATTTACACATTGATTATCAGGGGGTTTTACTACAGATATGAGCCTCAGGGTTCAGCAGCACGGGGTCACAGCAGCAGAGCACTGATGACCGCGCCTATAGAGAATTGATTCAGCACATGTTCTGAATGCTAGAATATGACAGTACACTGCCACAGCCTCTGATTTACACCCTCTGTGTCCAGCTTTGGTCTTTAAGAGACACAGATGTTTAACCCTATCTGTTGGTTAAAGCCAATATGAGTAGGGTTACAGAAGGGTTTAGATTAAAAAAACTACAACATGCCATTAGAATATAACTTTTTACAAGTTGCTTTCAGACAGGGTCTGGGCCCTTGCTCAAGCTAAAACGTCAAGAAAATATCAGAGTGAGCCCATGTGAGAATAAAGAAAATCACTTCACAGTCAGTGAGCGGGTGTGTTGTTGACATCTCTAACACATGGACGCAAAGTTGGAAGAATGTAGTTGGAAAATCTAAAATACGACATTCAAGAGCTTTTGGTGATAAGGGCCGATGCTCAAACAAGTTACGCTAAGAGACTCGGTCAGAATTTATGCGTCATGTCCTGCCTCTTGCATGTTCTACCCAAACGGTACCAGAGCTTTCAGAAAAAAAATCATTCAGAGGAGTAATTACTACGTGGATATGGACATTAATCGTATTTTTAATATGTAAAAAGGGACATATGACATGAAGTCTGCCTGAGCAGAGGCACAGACGGAGCAGTTGTGGTTCATTATCCACCAGAGCAGAACTAAAACTTCCAAAACAGCCTTGAGGAGCAGATTTGAAGAGCAGAGCTGTAAATCGTGTTGTACTGCTTGTTCGTGTCAGCTGATCTGAGTGTATTACAGCAGCCTCAAAGATTAAGAGGGACGCTGTACTCGGACCTTGAGTGAACTCATTCTTATTTAAATTTTTAATAGGTAGGGCAAATCTGGTCCTTACAGTTCTTCTGCAATGGACCTAAAAACCAAACCAAAGCTTTTTCATGTCTCGAACAAGAGGGAGAGTCGCACAGCATCTGACCTTTTGTAGAGGAAGTACAAGGAATGCTCCTCCCCCGCTGGCATCGATGATGATGGCAACAAATTTGGGGTTGACGGCGCAGAAGGAGCTGTCCCATGTGACCCTGGAGACGCGGATATCATCATAGCACTGGTCGTTCCTCACGGCCTGACCGAAGACATGACGGAACTTGCTCTGTCGCACAACTCGCCGCAACATATCTGCGGAGAGAAATAAGAGCAAGTAGATTAAGCCGCAGCTCCAGGAACATTTTTACAACACCTTTTTGTATAAAAAGCAAAAAAAACGGAAAGTGGCAGATATAAAATCCTGAAGTGAGCATCCTTCGGTCACCGCTGAGCTTGCTGAGGAAACCTTGAAGGGGAACGTTGGGCGTACAGCCAGCACAGTCTGTCTGATGTGAGATTACATTTATTCCCTGTGACTCAGTTTGTTCCTGTGCATGCAAAGCAAATAAATCAGCTCTTCCTACTGGAAAACATGAGAAGCTGTTTTTTCTTCCTCCAGCTGTGTTTACCTCCTTATCTTAGGGCAATTTCCCAAACGTCTGAGAGGAAAAAAGGTTCAAGTTCTGCAAACGCAGGGATGTTGAGGTTGTTACTATGTTTAGGTAGAAAGATTTATATCAACAATACAGTTTGCCAACTGAGGCATTTCAACCTTTTATGTGCACATATTGAATATAAACTGTATATTCATCAAACTGCCTCACATCTCCAGATCCAATTAAATAAACTTAGTACATATCTTAGCATTCACAGTGTGTGGAGAGTTCTTAGTAACACAAAGCTTTAGCAGTCTTTATGAGTAGATGCTTTGTGGACTTTATGATGACGCCTCGTAAAGTTACTTCCATTTCTGCAAATGACAGCAAAACCCAAATCTGCAGCCACGCGGAATCATTCAGGGAAAAAATGAGGCAACTCTTTCAAGGTTTAAGATGAAGAAATTTTAAAGGGAACTCACTTCCTATTATAAACCCCACGTTCAAGTTTCTAATACAATCTGAATCTGAAATAGCTCTATATCCTTTTTACGTCTTGATGACATTTGATTATTATTTCCTGAAAACTACAGCATCATCATCTCATCTTTCTGGATTAAAAGTTGAATTAATCAAGAATTCATTCTTTGCCTTCCCTGGCTACAAGGACAAAAAAGAAAACTTTAGTGGTAACAATAAAATTCTTGAATGAGTCTTATTCTCAAACTTTAAACAATGTTTTTTTTGTACGTATTGCAGTAGTGCTGTTACAAGCTTGGTTATAATTTAGGATCTATGTCATTGGGACACAATGAAAGCAGTCATCAGTGACGTTTTACTTTATCTTTGAAACAGTGGGCACACCACAGATGGCCTGTTGCTGCACCAGGATTTTGGAAACGCTCTAAATTCGGCTCTCATTGTGACACTGAACTCCCTCACTCACTTTTCTGCTTCAAGAGATGTCATTTATCAAGTACAGACAAATGTTCCCACGTCAGAGTCAAGTGTTGGCTTCATGAGATCTGCGGCCGCGACATGAAAACCAAACACAATAGAAATTCCCCCAGGAACTTGCCTCGTCTTAGCACCATCTATTATAAATCCTTTCATAAGTGATGGAGATATTTCACAGTTTTAGTGGCATGCTTTGCGGTGTAATTATGTGGAAACTATAGCGCCGCAGGGCAGTAATTACGCTGCCAGTCTGAGGCGACGTACTGTGCTGTTATACCGGATGCTGAGATTTGTCTCCAGTTAAGACGCCATCACACCAAACCACCTGCTTCTTCATGTTCAATCACAGATTATGAAAATGGAAGAGATGAATCACAGCCGTCTGGATCCACTATAGAAACTTGGATTTGCTTTCATGCACCCGAACAGTTTTGCAAAGAACTGGACAAAATAAAGATTCAATTAAAGATATAATTATACAAAAAATATCTGTGTTTTTTAATGATTATGCTAAAACACTATGCAATACGTTGCAAGGCCCAATCTGAATACAATAATATAACCTTTAAGCCAGTATCTACTAATACAACCTCACAAGTGCTTTCAGTTATTTGACCTGAAAGAAGAAACTTGAGGTAACAGTGGTTGTGTTGAACACAGTCAAACTAAATGAATTTTCAAATGACAAGTCTGACACAAACTAGCATGTACAAATAATGGACACAGATCATACAACTCAAAATATTACACATCTACTAGAGTTGGACAGATGTGGATTTTTTAGGGGCCAATGCGGACACCGATATAATTATTTCTTTTACATTTAATGAACACATTAAATACACATATTTTCTGCAATGTTTACTTTGCAAGATAAAGGTTCTCATATCAGCACATAGTGGCAAACATATACCAACACTTACATGTCTGTGAAAAGCTCATATTAGGGCCGGGCAATAAAAAACTACCCATTACTATCACAATGTAGTTTTAATTAATAGCAATATAACAGAATTCTAAGATATATTGATATAGTGCTTATGCATTGTTAAAGCATGGTGAGAATATGTAAAACATAACTGGTGTACCTCAGATTTGTAAATTGTTTTACTGTTAATAAAAATAATAATGTGACATTCATCTTGATAATTGCTGATGATCGTATCGCCCACCCTTAGCTCATATCAGCCAATATTATCAGTCAAGCATTAAAGTGGTTGAGCTCTAACACGCAGCCTCAGATACTTTAATCAGTGATAATGTGAGATAATGATAAGTTTTAAAATGGATTACTGGACACGACACGTCTTATGAATCCCACACTCCTCCTGTAAAAGGCCTTGATTCACAGAGCGATGGCCCACAGTCATGATCACTGACCAGGCTCCTGCAGAGCTGATGCCTGGACACTGTTTAACAGAACAGCATGTTCCCTCAGCCGGTGTTCAGCCTCCATGCAAGAGAAGCTCCTCTCCCTCCTCACATGCACCTGACGAGATGAGCAGCTCAGCTCTCGCAGGCTTCACTTGATGTCATGCATCTCAACAGCATGCTGCTCTCTTCACTACACCCCAGCAGCACTGATCTGTATCATGGAGGCCTGGCTGATGGATGTGCACTCACTCATTCTCCTGCTGCTGCTGCAGCTAATGCTTAAAATATGATGATCCAAGGAAACACTGATGTCTTCTCTGTCATTAATAAGGTGTAGTCAACATCTGCCTCCCTCACCCTCCTCCTCCCTCAGGTCTGTTGTTTCCAGTGTCTGGACAATGCGACGAAATGGGTGTGCACACCGCCACCGAACCTCCCCATCACCACCACCTCTCCCCAGCCGGAGCTCATCCCATCCCCGGCTTGTTTCTGTCTGTACACACATGTGCAGGATTCACGGTCTGGTTCTCGAATCACCGGGAGCAGCTGTGCACAGTGAAACAATGGTCGCCGCTGGCTAACGTTAGCTCCTGTTAGCACGGAGCTAACCGTGTGTCCCCTCCTCCTCCCTCCATTAGAACAAGATGCTGTAAATCACATCATCCAGGTGACGATGACACGCAGGTGTGATATTTTAACAAAGAACCAAGCAGCGGTTTTAAAAAACCCAGCAGATAATGCTGTTAGCTTTAGTTAGCCAACGCTTGCTAATGAAACAAGGGGGTCAGGACCCGGCTGTGCAGATTGATATTTTGGTGAGTACGCCCCAGATGTGGCTCTCACTCACAAACGCCACCAAGCTTGAGGTTTTCATGGAGGTTTTCACTTTAATAAAAACATGGTGTTTTATTTAGAGCTGGCAGCGATGCTAACAGGGGAGGCTAACGGTTGTTCTCGCCCGTGTTCCGCCGCGCTGCCCCCCCAGCTCCGGGCAGCTGTGCCGGGGGATGGTCCCGTCTCCACAGCCGCCGACACAGAGGCACCGCAAAGAGGCGAGACGGGTGGTGCTGCCATTCATTAGAAACCATCACACCACTGACACCATGGTGAGTTAAACCAGTACAGAGCTTTCGAACCCGGCTACAGTGTTAAACCACCCTCCTCCGGCCGGACACTGTGCTCTACATCCACGGTTCGGTTCGAGCTAGGCTAACGCCGCTAGCTGCTAGCCGCGGTGGAGCTCCGCCAGCTGACGCAAGTGCAGACATTTCCACCCCGACGGGTTTTTGGCTGCTCCCGCTCCCGATCCCGTCCAGCGACGGATGCTGCACGGCCCCGGTCCACGCGTCACATGGAGAAAACGCACAATGCTCCGAAGACTTTTATTTTATTGAAAAAAATGTTTCTTACCTCCTCCTAAATCTATGCACGATTCTCGTACGCACGCGGGGGAATCAATCACAACACATGAATGTGGTGGTAGAGTCGCGCCCTTATCCTGCAGGACGTTGCTCTGGTGTCTCCACAGAAAACAGCCCAGCCGCTTTGCTCTGATTCCCCGCTACTGTCCGCAGACCCCCTGTTCTCTTCTTTTTTTTTTTTTTGTTTAAATCGAGTGGTGCTTCAGGACGCCGGTGCACGAATGGAGCATCCCCTGTCCGCTCCTCACCTGCGGTAGAAGACTAGCAATCGTCTATTCTCATCGTTATTAAATTCAATAGGCTACTGTGGAAACCAGCTACTGCACATGCGCAAAAGAAAAAGTCAGATTTCACCCCCCCTCTCTCACCACCCCCCGAGGCTGTGTGTGATCGGGGATGGGTCTGCAGGGAAGCTTGAGTTCCTCCACATGTCATCTTCGTGTCTGTTTTCTAAATACATCCACTGGCTCTGGTCATCATGCACGGATCTGTTCCACTGTGCATTTAGGAGCCAGCAGCATCTTTTGAGTCAGGGTCCTTGTTCCCCTCCCCCCTCTGTCCAATCCCATCCCCAACCCCAGCCTGTCCTGTTCATTCACAATAAAGAAATCCCCCACCCAAACACCACACACACCCAGGAGAATCAGCTGTCAACCTTTACCTGTTTGCCTTGTCAGGAATTGGGGCAGGTGCAATATTCAACTCACTTTTATTCTGTGTTGTTATTCTGGGTCTTACACAATATGTCCTTGTGTACTGTTTTTGTTGTTTGTTGCACAATGTTCTGTTCTGCAGCTGCTGTAGCACTCTGGCCCGAGGAAAATGTCCCCATGGGGACAGTAAAGTATATTTGATTTAATTAGATTTTCACTCCTTGGCTGAATTGTCAAGCTACAGGAGTTTATTCCACAGAGTGTCTCATTTTAACCTGATGTTTATATGTGAATACAGATAAAGGTCCCACGTTTTTTAATTGGGTATTAGACACAAATTGGCGTTGTTAAATTATTCAGTTCTTTTATACAAATTGCAAAAACTCAGATGAGATTTGAATGTTGTAAGATGAGGTGTAAGGTACATCGGTGTGAGGAGGACAAAACTTTACGCTGGCAGGGAGGTGTGCTGGAGAAGAAGATGACCAAAAACAAGTGAAAACGTTAATATATGTTTATAAAATATGAATTGATAGATTTTATCACCGCTTAATGCGTTGCATGTGCTACTCTTTAAGTCAGTCCATTTTCTCCCACCATTAATTTCATATACAGTATTGTCAGTTAAACACATTACTTCACTAAATTTTCACGGCAGTGTCTGAATTCATAGTTCAACCTCTTAACATACATCAACAGATTATTCGCACGTCCTTAAGTTGATGTAATCAAGCATCCAATTAAACCCCAAAAATAAACTCAATTAACACGCCCTCCACTAGAACATGAAGTGCTGATGAGGCATGTTTCCTTTTTGGCTTTGAATGGCTTTGAAAGCATCATTTAAATAAAGTTGATTACAATTTTAATTACAGCAGCTGAGATTGTGACTATAAAGTAAAGTAAGGAAAAATAACTAAACTAAAGGGTGTTGGATATTAGTTAGTGTTGAATACACAATCTGAAAGTGCAAGTTTCTTTACGTTAGAAACAATAGTATGACAATATAATTCATTCTCAAGCTCCAATTTAATGGATTTTTCCAGCACTTTGAATCATATCACACACTCTTCTGCAAGGTCAAGAATTAACTTTCAAAAACCCACCAAAGATAAGACCTGTAAGTGTTATTGATTAATGGATTGCAACAGCTACTGAGCTCGTATGTCAGCAGATCATATATGACACCTGAGTCGACCTTCTGGTGTGGAAAACAGGATAAAAAGCTAGTACGTTGACCTTTAGTTGGATTCTTTTGAGGTTGGTGCGTACATGTGCGATATAATATTGTAGTGGTTCAAGTTACTGAGAGATTATTGTAAAATCTTGTATCTAAAATATACACATTTTAAAAGCTATATATTTTTTGTAAACGAAGAGATGGGACATGTAGCAGAAACAAACCACATGTATTTGCTTATTTCATATTTATTTTCAATACTTATTTTCATTCTATGGGAGAGGATCTTGGAGCCTGTCCCAGTGTGAATTAGCAGAAGGTGAGAAAACATCATGGACAGTTTCCAAGACTGCTACCGAGATAATTAGGATGGATGAACACATTAATACTCAAATTTACACTTAGCAGTGAATGAGAGTGTAAAGAGCTGCACATGTTTTGAGTGTAGGAAAAAATTAGGTGAACAGGGGCTGAGATTTTAATAAGAAGATCAACTGATTGAGTCAATGACAGGAATATGAAACATGCATTATTTTCTTCTATCTTCAACAATTATGTAAATGCTACTGAGGCATAGCTGAACCATGTGAAAAACATTGTCTGGGAAAATCCTGCTTTGGTGTTTTATTAAATTACCCTCGCAACCAGACAAGAAAAACAAGGCTCTTAATAGAATTTGGTTTAAAAGTTTAGATGTCATGTTTTATGTAACTGAGATCCTGTTGTTCCCTCACTGACAGAGTTGTTGCAGTTTTTCATTGAGCATGAACACATCAGCTGCTTTTAGTTAAGTACAACAAAAAATAAAATATCAGCAAAAACAGAGCTTTTCTGATACTATTAGATTAGCATTCATGTAGACTTGTCGAGTCAAACATTCACATACTGTTTGGAAGTATCAGGCTCTTTAGCAGCTAAATGCTCCACTAGCTTCACCAGCTAATTGCTTATTTAGTCTGTCTGGTGTTTAGTGCTGGGCAAGTAGTTAACAGAGGGTTTATCCAAACTTTCTTTTGTTGCCTGAGAGTGATGAAACCTAACCGGAACATTACATTGCTGCTTCAGTCCTAAGTCCTTACCTTTTTTTGGAGGTGGTTGCACTTCCTGTGGTCTCTCTTTGGATTTCTTGGGTACGTCGAAGGCGTTCTTTATTTGGGACACTTTCACACTTGGACCCTGCTCTGCCACTCGAACCTCAGCTTTGACCCCTTCAGCTTTGACCCGACCCGGACGTCTCTGCATTTGATTTGCTTCCTTGACAATTTCTGACACAGGCTTGTAGGAGCCCACCTCACTGTCATGTCCTGCGTCCCAATCACCACCGGGAACCGTCTCATCTTCACGGTAACTGTAGTAAGCATGGTTGTCGTTGCTGTCCTGTGCGTTGACTTTCTCATATAGGGGCTCGGGGTAGATTTCTCTTCTCCGTGAGCAAGCAGGTCTTGGTCTCTGGACTTCTACGTTGGACATGACCTCTGGCATGTGTAGACTTTCTGTGGACGTAAAGGGTTTTGAGGGCTTTTTCGCAACAGGAGGAGGCGAGCTGTTATAGCTGGATCGTCTCCCCAGGGATCTTCTTCTCTTCGACATGTCCAGGTTTTGCAGCTCTCTATCCGGAGACAGGTTTGCCATGCGCGCACAGTAGTCGTAGTCAATCATATCGCTGTACTGATCATCCATGCGTCCGAGTAAACGATGTTGACATGGCTCAAGGTCAGCCGAGAGCCGGCGCATGTTGGTGGGCGCGATGTAAGTGCCTCTTTCGTCCCACAGCAAACACATGTCCTGGTTAGTTGGTGTGTTACCTGGAAAGTCTTTGTTAAAATGAAAAGTGTGTCTTCTCTTGGCCTTCTCCTCAGAATGCGGATGAGCTTTGTTTCTTCTTTGCACATCAGTGGACATTAATTGTGCAGTTTTGAGCTTTATCAATGGGTTTTTAGGCTTTTTGGGGACCGGTGGAGGTGGACCTTTAACTTTGAGCTTTTCCTTTGGCAGAGACTCATCTTTGGAATCGCATGAGTTGGGCATCTGTGAGTTGGCCACGCTTGTGTCGTTTTGTGTTTCCATAGTTGTGTCTTTCTTCGTCAACAAATGAGTTAAAGGTGGAGGCGTCACGACGGCAGAGAAAAAAACGAGCTCCCTCTCCCTCTTTGAGTTTGCTACCTGTATCTTTTCATCGCAGGCTTCATTCCCTGGCAGCGGAAGAGAGGGGATCGCATCGCATTGCTCCAGTGAGAATGAGGGATGGTCTCGCTGTGGTATTTCAGATCTATGGGCCTTGGCCTTTGGGGGGTGCGAGTCGGCTGCTCTTCTTAATGCTCCGTCATCCTCTTTCTTAGTGCATGAACTACCAGTACCTGCTTTAGCTCTCTTAGAAACAGCATCAGCAAACCTGTTCAGAAAGGATTTTTCAACTTTTGTTTTTTGTACATCAAATCCTGAATTGTGGCACTCCTTATTCTCCCCACCCTGCTCTCCCTGTGCATTCAAACAACCGGCGTCATCAAGCATGTTTCCCAAATACCTACTGCTGTTGTTTTGCTCCCTCTCTGCTTTGCCTCTCCCAGTTGTCTCAGCGTGGGCAGCCTCCAAATGACTGACTCCTTTTAGCTGACACCTGCTGCCTGTCACTTCAGCCAAACGGTGACCCATTTCACTCTCTAGACAGGCAGCGGGTGAACTTCCAGCACGTGCTTCCACACTTTCAGCCGTAACTAAACGCGCGTCAGACGTTCTTCTGCTTTTATTTTCGCAACATATCCCTTGAGGGTTATTCCTGGAAGGTTGGGAAAGGTTATCGTCACAGTAAGTTGCAGAAGCGTCTTCCTCAACTCTTCTTTTAGTGGATGATTGAAGGTTCTCTGTTTTTATCCTAGCACCGAAAGGATCATTTTCTCCATCAGAAGACATCCAGGTTTCATCCCTCTCAAGCACCACAAAGTCCTCGTCATTGGTGGGATCACCTGAGGCTGTTAGACCCCTGCTTCGAGTGTCAGGATCTAACTTGCTGCAGCCAGTTTCGGATTTCCTCCCATTTCCCTTCTCCTCCATAGCCGTAGTCCTCGTACAGACCACAGCCTCACTCGCAGAGCCTTGCTTCAGGATTAAAGTTTGACTGGTGTCTTTAGGTCTCAGAACAGTTCTTGACTCCTCGACAGTTCGTGTGACACTCCGGCTCTCCCTGTCTCCACCCACCCACTTACCCCTAGTGTTGAAAGGGTGCTGCTGTTGACACAGGGGCCTGATTGGCTGCCCAGTTTGGGAGTCTGTACGTGCAGAAGTGACTGCGTGCTCCTGTGCGTGCCCGGTCGCCAGGCCACTGACATTGCTCCCACTAATCCCATCAATACTCTGAGGGGTCGCAAAACTGCAGTTGTCCTGATCCATGATCTCATCTCGCCCTCTTGTCTCCGACTGCTCAGTCTCTCCAGTTTGCTCAGAACACTCTGAAGTAGTGTGCGACTCTTCGTCTTTCTCCGACAGCTTCTCCAGCTTCTGGCCCATGGTCGTTGTTCGGTCTTAGCATTAGGAAAAGAGAGAGACAAATGTCAAGACACAGCGGCGTAGTTATAGTAGCCTAATAAGGATGGCGTTCCTCCCCGTCCTAATGAAATTAAACCACACAACAGACACTGCTGTCCATCTATGACTATCGTGAATCTTTCTCTATTTTTGTATATTCGTCTATATGGCTCACACTTGCCCTCCCATGGCCTCTCTGCCTATCTCCCCCCATTCTGTCACAAAGGAATGCTGCTGTTGCTATAATTAAAGGTCCGACTGCTGCCAGTGAGTCAGTAGGCCAAAAAGGAAACAAGACAAGTGAGATAAGCGATCATCCGCCAGGTGCCAAGGTCAAATATAATGCCCAGAGAAAAATGCGTTCTCTTAAATACTTCCAAATACACGGACGTTACATTTTAAGATGTATATTAATAAGTCTTCAATTACATCAAAGTCTTGTTTGTCAGGATTTGTGAATTTGATAACTAATTTTGTACAAACATGTCTCTTCCGAGCCAGCGCAGTGTGGGACATCACGCACTGTCAATTACCGGTTTGGAGACAAGGTTTCTTTGTGCGCCTCCCTTCAAACTATCTCAATGTTTGTGATTGTTTTGGTTACGGCCGGGTCTATAGAAAGGTCACCTGGAATACGTGATGCGAGTCACAAGTGGCTCGACTGCTGAACCGAACTGTTTGTGCGGCGCCCGATGCGAGTTTAACCACCGACATGATGGATGGTGGAGGAGAGATTATTACAAAGGGAAAACGGCTCAACGGGCTTTAAAGTGGCATTTGGAATCAGGAGTATTTTTAGGCTGCAAACGCACAACTAAAGGGACAGCTCCTGTACACATAACTTAACCTAACAGTTGGTTTAGGATTATGTTGAATCCCAAAATGCCACATTTCCTCCTAAAGAGCCGTTGGTTTCTGGAGTTGAGAAGTGAGTGAGGAAAGAGAGGTGACAGAACCTCTTCACCCCTCGGCTGCAATCATGTGCTCCGCTGCTCGTGGTATTTGAAGCATTAAGAAGTGCTGAGTGACACTTGTCAGTCCATTACATGAACATACTTGTCCACAGCACATAAATAAAAATGATTCCCCTTGATGTTTATTGGCTCCTTTTTATCTATAAATAAATAATCTATAAAGAACTATATTTATGTATATTGATCCAACTTTGAAATCTGAACACCACACGCTGAAAGTGCCAGGCAGCTGAGAATTTGGATGGATAAACAAAATAAAAGCAATTGATTAACAGTTAGTTAACAGTGATGGATAAATGGTTCAAATACAAAATAAAAGTATTACATAAGAGTTAAATGTGGTGGATGAAATACAAAATATAAGCAATAGTTAATGGTTGTTACAATTGACAGATTAACAGTTTAAGTATTAAGCTATAATTAAAAGGGTCAACATTTTTAATTTAAGCTTAAAAATTTGTTGGCTTAGAGTAATGTATGAATGGTAAGTTTAACTTAAAGCAATCATTGAGTTCATCTGACGGTGTGTTTGTGCTTCTGCGACACGCACAACACAAACACACACTAATAGAATTTACAGAACATGTAACAATAGGCTTGTCTTTCAGCAGCGTTTGTATTGTCACGACACAGGCTGGTTTTAGGATATGATGTTGCTCACATTGATCCAACGCTTGACAGACACGTGCCCTTGTAGCTTTAGTGTATCTCAAAGTGTTATTTCAGGATGGATGTGTTACAATAGCAGCATTAGAGGCATCTGTGACTCTGGCTCTGTGAACCCCCGCCTCATTCTCCCTCTCTCCTTACATCACTCGTTCTTGTGCATCTCATGCTTTTAATACCAAACACACACTTTATAAGAGACTTGTGATACAGAGTGCACAAACTATTAGCCCAGTCAATTACCTCCGACTTTGTTTTCCTTCTACAAAACACTGTGACAGGCCTTAAGAGCAGTGTATGACATAATATAACTCCACTTCAAATTGGCTCTAAGACAGGATGGTATTCAGACACATGATCTAGTTTGACAGTGAAAGTTTCATAGCTTTCTCTACGACAGAACTTAGTCATAAAAAAGATAAAGATAAATGTGCTTATTTTAAAGTTGATGGATTAATGCAACATAGCAGCTCCTATTGAGCAATTTCTGGTTGTGTAGAATATAGTTATACAAGATGTATCCAGCATAAGCATATACAATACAGAGACTGCAGTTTTAATATCACAAATATTTTGTTTCTGTCATTAATGTGGCAACTGACCTTTTAACATTTAAATTCTCCTCCTGACCTGTTGTTGCTGTAGACCTCACCATCCAACTCAATACTGACTGTTCTTATTAATACTTGCATCCAAAAAAAAGTTTTAGAAGATATTTAATAAAGACTAAAGTTACCTTGATATAAACATGTCATTGAGGCGTAATACTGCAGAAAAGGTAGATACTTACTGAGGCTGGTGTTTAAAAAAGATGCTCCCTCTGCCTGTGTCAGACTCTAGTGTTCGGAGGAGATCCTTTCCTTCAGCTGTCACCTGCCTCATGTCAGGCAGACATAATTTGAATAATTCAATAAGATTGCTCTCTGCCCGGTTAATCTCACTGAGAGAGCAAGGCCACGGGCTGCCAGAGATGGGAGCGCTTCAATCAGACATATACAGAGATGCACATACAGGACTTCCCTCATGGTACCTTTTGTGTACTTCACCTTTATTGACTGGACAGTGGAAGTCTGAACTGGCGGAGAGAGAATGGGCAAAGGGCCGGGTCGGAACCAAACCTTCGGCCGCTGCATGAGGACTCGAGCCTCCTCATGATGTTTTTTCCCTTTAAGTTTCTCTTGCTGGATTGATACCTCCTCATAACCAGGAGAATCGATATTTACAGTGTAGTGAAAACACAAATAAGATCTGTTTATCTGTCCATGCTTACTTGTTGTGGGAACTGTTGGGTTTCTCTCTAATTTTTAAGGTCTCAAATATGTATAATGTATTGTTATGATATGGTACTTTACAAATAGAATTGAGTTGAATCAAATACGTGCACAATTATCAGCACAGTAAGCCCATTCTGCAGAGGAAATGGTTTATTTCCATGATAAACATTAGACTGGACATCAGTTTAACAAAATGTAAAAAAAAGTGCATTACACATGAACATTGGCAATGTACAGTACAAGTAAACAAAAGACGATCAACAAAATCCTCCTCCCAGGTAGGTTTTTCATGTTCTGTAGTTTCCACTCGTCTCATGCATTAGGGGGCAAACTTGTGCTCTGTATCAATCCACTCTATAAACGCCCCCCCATCCCCTGAAAATACAATATATGTCTTATTTAATGTCCGTCCTCAGCCTCTGGCCCTTAAAGTAGGATTGTCAGTTTGATGCCTGGGAATGATGCAATAATAATAAATAAAAAATCTATAATTTCCATTTTTAATATAGAGCCGTAAGTCATGTGACTGAATTAGAAATGACCCCCCGAATCTTTTATTTTTTTTTCGCTGTGCACGAGACACAGAAGCGTTCAGTGCTTTTCTTAGTACTGACCACATCCGCAAGCTTCTTGACTCAATAATAAATGGAAGAGAAAAGTATTTACAGACTGGTAAATGTCGGAGACTTAATTAAATCCTTCTTATCCTTATGCTTTAATGTAAATAAATGATAGTTCTCATTCCAGCAAGTAAGGTTCCTCAGCCAGCTATTGAACCAATACCACAAGTTTCAACAATATCAAACAAGTACAATATTATTATAGGCTATTTAATAAATGGAAGTCCATCAAGTATGTGTCTGTTGAGGAAGAGGAGGCTGCTGTGCATGAGCTTATCTGTGTTTGCATACATTATATTAATGTGCCGAGTTATACATTGCAAAGAGCGTGGTTATTATTGGGAGTGAGGGGAAGTCATGTACAAAAAAAAAGAAATCAGACCTTCAACACACTCACAGAAACTCTGCAAAGCCTGTGATGCTTTATGGCGAAGCTAAGGCCGAGGTTAAGGCACTTAAATGCAAAAACAAACTCAACACGTGAAGCAAACAACCAAATATCTGTGCTGCGGTCAGGAAACACAAGCGGAGAGTTGTCGAGCACCGTCGTCCGGCCAATAACTTACTGAGAACCACTGCATTCATTCAGAATTACATGAAGAATACACTGAAGGAATTGTTGGAGATTTTGAGATGCTTGTTTGCTTTGTTGTCAAGAGTTGGAGGAGGAGGTATCACTGTGATGTCTGAATGGAAAACCTAATGCGGCCGCTTAGCTTAGCATAAGGACTAGAAATGGAGGAACAGCAAACATGGGTTTTTGTAAAAATTACAAATAGACTGGAGGCAATTAAATCATACCCATCTTGACTCAAGATATATTCTATATCCATGGCACCCTCCTGGTAAGGTGCAGTAAAATAAAATCTAATGATCTTTTTGAGACATATCTAACCTTGCATTTCCACAACTTAAATCCATTATCCTTTCAGTTTGTGCCTGTCGTCTATGATACGTTCTACATTTGTGCACGAGGGAGGCTTCAGAAAATGCAGTGAATGTTGGAAAATGAAATCAAAATTGAAAATTACACTGAAGTTATAAAAATGATACATCCATTTAATAATTTCAATTGATTTGATTGATTATGACAACTTTTTTTTGCCTTGCACTTACAGCCTTTTACCAGTAGGATGTGCTGCACCCCCTACTTCCAGTGTACTTGAAAAATGTTTTGTACACTTTTGGTTTTTCAGATTTAACGAAATAATTACTTTAGAGGTGCCAGACTTTTCAGAACCAGGCTTCTCCTTCAGTCTTTATGTTGAGCTAAATATGTCATATACTCAATATACTATTCCTTTAGTCCGTCTTTTACACTACGCTTCTTAATGCTTTCAGCTCTGAACTATTTATGGCAACTTTCTGTAAGTGCTGTTGTTGCACCAGACTCAAATGTCCACATGAGGGGAAGGAACCGGTTAAAGGCAAAACCACATTACTTAAATCTAACTAGTGGAGCAAACCTGCAGCTCCCTGGGATTCATTTAAGAGAGGAGAAGGAACAGAGGAGGCATTATTGTTTTTTTCCCCCTAAGTTTCTACAGATAGATTTGAAAGAAAAGCAAAATCTAAAAACAATAAATGATTAGAAAAGGTGATTCAATAATTTGCATCCATTCTTTGTACAGTTCTCCTGAAGCACTTGGATCTCTATACACAGTAATAACACTTGCATGTGCTTTTCCTAAACAGGCGTCATTCAGAACCACTCTAGCACACCCAGTGTGCCCAAAAAAACAAAAGCAACACAACATCAACCAAAGAATAAAGTCCTGCGGCACAGCAACTTTGGATCGGTGGCCTAATTTTAACCAAACAGGTTAAAAAAATATACCTCACGCTGTTCAATGTGCAATATGAAAAGTTAAAATAAGAATTGAAGAACTGATGCACTATAGGGGACTGTGAAACTGGGCTTTGCAGTTTTTTTTAATAGGTTACTTCTCTATTTAGAAAATAAAAGGAAGTCTGGTCTTGTCAGTTGATAAATTCATATTTTTTCTAATTTTTACACTGTAACCAAGTATTTCATTAAATTAGCAAACAAAAAATGTAACGCAAGCCTCTGTCTGATGATTAATGCATCAATTAAATTATTCTTACAGTAATGGGCTCCGGACTGCAAGCTGAGAAAGTGAATACTTCTTTGGAGCATGTGTATTTTTCATTTCTGATATTTTTTTTGTGACTTAGTGCTCTGAAATTAATTCTGACTAAATGTGGATATACATCTGAACTATGCCTGTGCGCTGTGTGAATGGATATTAGAGTTGTGCTCGAGTGTTAAATCTATACGTGATCATTGTGCCTTTGCAAATAATTGTAAATTATAAAGTTTACTGGGTGAGCCTATGACATAAGAGCCAGATGGTTCACTGGTCAAAGGAAACTGTGCTCAGCTTCTCTTATGTTCTCACCTCTGTCCATTTGTTTGTTTGAAAGCAGGATTACGCAAAAACTACCAAACGGATTTCCATAAAACTTGGGCCGAAATAGTTCCCCTTTAAATTTTGGCACCGATCCGGACGATTCAGGAATGTTTCTTTCACTTTCTTTAAGATTGATTTTTTTTTTTTATGGTTTCCCAGAGAATAATTAGGTGCAAACTGAACCTGGCAACATGATATGGCTTTAGTTACATCAGAAATGACCTGAATAAGAGTGAGTGATATTTAAGCTTATCATTGTTTGTTGATGCCTGGATGTTGAAATATGTTTTTGTATTTCAAAACCCTGGTGAAAATGAAAGGTGATTTTTAATGTGTTTTCTGCGTAAGCACGTTGAGGATATGCTTTGTAATACTGCAAAGTCATGCGTGGCTAAACTGAGCACTTTAAGGACTTAATTACATTAACATTAATGGAGGAGGGGGGGGTGAACCAGCCACTGAGCAGAAACAAAAGTCTTTGACCAAAACTAGTCCGACAGATATTCGTGGTCCGAGGTACGACGCTTTTCAAATGCTCACATACGCTCACATCCTTTAAAAAAAATGATTAAGCTTCCACGTGAAACGCTCCGTCGTGATGCAAAAGCAGCTGCGGCAAGAGAAACAGAAGTGAAGTTGAACAGGGATTCCGTTTATCCGTGGTGGCATGAGGACATACTGACTGGAATCAAACAGGATCAACATTCATTGAGCGCCTCTTGATACTCTCGATGAGGTGGATTGATAAAATATACAGGACACCGACAGAAGCAGGTTACTCCAGGTATTTTTCTTTCATCAACATCAAGTGTTAACTACAGCTCTCTGAGGAGTCACAAAGGAACGAGTAGATCTTACAAACCACCACTAAACCTGCATGTTGATGGTAAAATGGCAGCAACTCCAAGGGACGCGAGAGAAGTCTTCAGTCCCAGTATGGCCAGAAGCGTTCAAGCTTTTAATGGTGTGACGGTGAAAACAACCAGCCTCATCTCGATCTTCATGCCAGCAGACGCAAAAGCACAGAGAGCTGCTTGAGGCCAGGACGTGACGGTACAGGTCAGACTCAGGCTTCATTTCTGGTACGACACCACAGCGGCAGTCATCTAAAGGCTCTCAGCCATCATAGTGTACCCGATGGAGGCAGTGTTCCTCCTCCAGCTCCTCCTTTAAGGCAGGGGGCCCACCGGGAGCTGGCCCTCCATCGCCAGGCTCGGCAGCTTTTCAAGCTGCTCCGCCCTCTGTCGCATCAGTTCCAGACCAAACTCTATCCCCAGTCCTGGCATTTGCAGCTGAGCCAGAGCCTGCTGCTGGAGCTCCTCTGCATCACCAGGCTGTAGTTTTAAACCTTCAGCAGTAGCAGCACTGATCGTCCCTGAACCCTCCCTTAGCTGCACATCCACGTTTTCCGCAGTTGGTTCGTCCATGTCCTCCGCCTCCTCGCAACTCATGGGTGAGACCAGTTTCAGGCGATGCGCTGGTGGGACGCCTGGGGCGCATGTGGTACAGGGGTAGAGGTGAGCACAGGGCTGGATCACGTCAGGAGGGACAACTGCAGGGGCCGGCAGAGACTGCAGAATTGGAGTGGAAGCAAAGTTGGTCCCTGGCGGATCTATGTATATAGAAGGGACATTGTAGTGGCGGGAGGGGTTGAGGCGGTGGGAACGACCTCCTGCTGGACGGTCACAGCGCCGACCTTGTGGCAGACGCAAGCAGTCTTTACAGGACTGATAGGAGGGCTTCACCTTTAAAGGGTTTCCTGTGCTCGCACTGTCCTGCAAGGAGTAAAATTGGAGGAGAATACAGTATATGGTCAGTGACATGCAGAATATTTCAAATGTTAACAGCATTATATATGCTTTTTACCTTAAAGTATTTTTAAGATATGCAGATAAACAGAAATCAATCTCAACTCACATCAAAAGCTGCAGGGCAGCTGCGTTTTGCAGCTAGCCGGTTGCTGTTGTTGGTGTTGAGGTTGGCGAGACCTAACCGTCTTTCCTCCGTCTTCTCACCCTCCTCCCCCGCCCTCCTCCCATCTGAACCTCCAGGTGTTTGAGCCAAAGCCGCCATTTCGGCTTCCTCTTTCTTCGCCTCTTCCTCGTCCTCCTCTTCCAAAGTACTGAACTCAAGTCTTAGTCTCATGTCCTCCAGGGGGTCGAGGCGTCCACACGTCTGCGCTGCCGTGCCCTCGCCCGGCAGAGCTAAATGGGCCATGGGGAAACCCTCGTCCTCCAATAGGGCGTCTCTCTCCACGTCTTCAATCTCGATGAAAACCCTCTCCATACCCAGCAGCGGGGGGCCCCGCACTGGGGTGGAGGGCTCACTGTCTAACGCAGAGTCTGACAAACGTCTGAAATAGTAATTATAGTTAAGAGAGTCAAGGGGCTCCATCTCCAGGCCCACAGCCCTGCAGGGAGACGCCCCGCAGCCCCCCCAGGCTTCCTCTCCTCTGAGCCCGGACGTCTCCTCTCCACCAGTGCAGTGGCCAGACGCTTGTAAATCATCTGATCCCTCCTCGTCTGTTCCAGGCCTCCATAGCTTGTTGTGACGATGTTTGCTGTGAAGGACAAGTAAACTTTGGTTTACATGTGAAGCTTGTGTAATTGTGTACCACCCCCCATGACTTGAGCAATCCTCAGTGAGACCTGTAGACTTCCTACCTGGCGTCCAGGATTCCCTCGTACTCCGCCAGCTGCCTCATGAAGCCAGCGTTTGGCTGGGCTATACTCCGCTTCTGCTTGACGAAGTTGTAGGCTTTCTCCAGAGACCAGCCATATTCTTTCATTGCATAGGCAATAACTGTCGAGGCCGACCGGCTCACCCCCATCTTACAGTGCACCAGACACTTGGAGTTATTCTTCCTATTGGACGGGAAGGAGATCTCATTATTTGATGATTAAGTTGATGATGTTAGGAAAGTGAAGCATGGATCAGAAACTATTACACACTATTATTAGATAAATAGGATGTCGGGATTTTTAGGATTGTGCTGTTTTAAAGCTTCACATTACAAACATCTTCTTTTTTTTTTTTTTTTACATCAGGTGAGCATGGGTAGACAGTTGCATAGCAACCAGTCCGACTGCACCATTTAATCTCTCTCTATTACTGGAGCAACTCACAGTTGTGTGATGTATTTGGAGACAAGAAAAATGTGTCCTGCATGACCATAGCCCTGGTTCTGGTCCTGGATAATGAATGATGTAAGACAGTCGAACTGTGACAGCTCATAAAAAAGTCTAAAAACTCCATCTAATAATACCACAGTGCTGTAGGAGCACTGTTACACTCTATCGTCAGCATAGGCCATAACACCAGGCTGTTACAGTCCATATATCTGGATAATTTCACCCTCCACTCAGCTCACTGCTTTATTTTTTATGTGCGGCGCCTCACTTGGCTTTGACGATGAAGTTGTAGGTGTCGTTCCAGTGGGCCAGCAGGTCGGTGGCGTCCTCGTCGTACACACGCACGTTGTGATACGAGAACAGCCCAGGGAAGAAGTTGTCAATCTCTCTGGTCACGTTCAGGATGTAGCCCACTCTGCAGGGAAAAATGAAGGAACGTTAACTGTCAATGCAGGGACCAGATTCAATTCTCTTTCTGAAATTGTCCACATTCAAACCATTTACGCATTAGCCAGCACAATTTCTTTTGGGCGACACGCTGCACATCTCACTTACTTATAAATCAAGTAAATTTTGCTTTAAGAGGTTTGATTATTCCACAGTAACAAACTTTATCAATTGAAAGATGAAATAAATCAATACATCAGCCAGACACGACTAAAGTTAATCTAACAGGGGACATATGTATATTAGCAGCTTCCAGTTAAAATATACATGCATATAATTTATTAAATCCTGTGTAAGAATACACCAAAATATTATGTATGTTTATCAGCTCACCCGCAGTCACGTAGCTCTTCAAGGTTTGAAGCGTTCCACTCTGAGCCCTACGAAGGTAAAGACAGTAAAAATTTTAATTTGATTATTAGGGCTTTATTTCTTAAAGGCTAATTTAACGGTATTTTATTGAGAAAAGAAGAACCACGGTGTGTATTTAAGTATCAGCATGTGGTAAAAATTAAGAATATAATGTAGAAGTATGATGTAAAAACTCTCACCAAGTACACGTGGTCCAAGATAAGTGTGGCCTTGTCCATCTGACCCAGGATCAGGAGCATCTCGTTGTCTATGAACTCCTTGTATTCCTTCAGGTTACAGCTCATGTGCTGCTCCAGCTCGTTACGGATCTGATGTCGAGAAACAAACATGTACAAATATCTATTTATTAAATCACGTATTTCCCACATTCAGTCAAATACTAGTATATAGCTTTACAGGATTATAGACAGATCTAGAACAAATGCACACAGATGAGGTGTTAGTTTAAAACATGCCTCCTTGGACGTGATGTTCTCCAGGTCCTGAAACATCATGATGTTGCGTAGCTTGGCTTTAATGAGGCACTCTGTTCTCTCTCGCTCGGTCGGCCTGCACAGAAAAAAATCAATAGGTCAATATGTTCGTTCAGCTGAAAACAACATACACAAGCTAGACCATAGACTTCATATAAAGATGGACGACAATAAAACCCATAGTGAAGCCACGTCATCATGGTCGCCCCCTGGTGGCTGGCTGAAAACCCCACATGCTCTATATTAGTGGTCATTTTTAAATGAGTTAATAGATGCAATAAAAACAGCATGATTGACAGCTCAGAGTGGCTCACAACTGGTAGAGTGTATCTATAGGATCTTTATACACAGTCTATGAGTAAGACCAATGCTATTAAATCCATTGAAGTGTAGGTGTACTGCAACTGAAACTGTGGCGAGATGCAGCCTGAAGCTTCTCACCGGTCGACAAACATGGTGGGGGAGTCGGGCCGGGTGGTCTCTAGGTCGGTCATGGTGTTCCACTCATTGACGCAGCTCTGCTCCGAGGTGATGCAGCTCTCATAGAAGGCCATCCACGTGAGGGCAATGCCCCCTGGGAAGTAGTTGAGCCGGCGCGACACCTCGCACGCTTTGTGCAGGACCTGCAGGGCAGACCTGTGGCAACGCACAGCAAAAAGGCTTGAAGACCACAAATAACGTGACAGGAGCAGATAGACAGGAGAACAAGGCAGACTTGTTTATTTTGTAATTCTGATGAGTGACCAGCAGGTGGCATGCTGCTGCAAGAGGAGGTCTCTGAGGAAATAGTGTGTGAATAGTGGTCAAAAACTTTAAAGGACAATGAAGATTTAAGGTGACAGAACTTTAAAATGTATGGATTTCTTTTCTTTGGTTCCTTTTAAACTGCAAATTAAATGTCTACGGGATAAACCAACTTCACACTCTAGAAGGGAGACCAGTGTCCAGTGATGGATGGTTCTTCAGTTTACAAGTTGTAACATATTCACAATGTCACAAATTTCAACTAAAATCTGATTTATAACATATTTCTAAGCCAGACATAGTTTTTTCGGTGTACAAGTTAAGGAATGTTTACGATTGTATTTTTCATGTGATTTATGTTACGACTCACTTTGGCACCAGATAACAACAACATGTCCTGTGGTTGGTGCATATGGACTAAAACCTGTTTCTATTTACTTAATGTAAAAGTCTCAACCGACACACCCCACACGCCGCAGTAATCCCATGTAAACAAAAACAGTTTGCTCACCACATTGCCTGCACGGACACAGGCTTGAAGACATGTGAGCGCCCCGCTGTGTTCACGCTGAAACCACTGGTGGAGAAGGAAGAAGAGGAAGAGGAGGAGAAGGAGGAAGATTAGTTTGAGTCCGGGTAGAGATGAGGCGTGATGATGGGGTGTAAACACGGACTGGACGGGGCTCGTTTCATGGGACTATTCAGGCCGTGAACCAGTGGAACATTCCTCCAGCACACAGACACAGGGACAATGTTAACAGGTCAGCAGGAACAGAGAAATGAGGGTAGTTCACTCCTCTGGCACTGGGGGGCAGTAAAACCAGCTTCAGACCTTTAAACCAGCTTCCATTTCACTGTCTTTATTTGTTTTTGTGTTATTTTTATATGTGAGAGGTGCTATATAAATAAAATATCATTTTTATAGTAGTTCTGTAGCTACACTTGTACGGCTGATTCAAGCATTTATATTCCATCTTTCATCAAAAGGAGAAAATGAAACTCACCCATCTCCATCTAAATGTATGTTGGTATCACTCCACAGTGGCAGCACCATCCCAATGGAGCAGTTTTTACTGAGGGTCAGAAAGGACACATCATTTAAAAACATAATAATCGGTGTGAAGGGTACTGTGTGTGAATGTGAGGCTGCTGGGAGATTATTTACTTGTCCTTGTCTGTGAAGTCCATTCCCAGGACGATATTCTCCTCTGTATCTTGATGACCGTTGGTGTAGATGACGACCATGTAGCGCACCCGGTCCGACCATCCGCTCTCTAACCGCACCGCCTGTGGAAACAAAAGGAAAAATAAGAATATCGTGTTTACTGCTGTCGTCAAGATAAGCCCCGACCCATGAGAAATGAAGAGTAGGAATCATACGAACCAGTTTAATGCGATCTTCAGAGCGGAGGATCTTAAACATGACCTGCAGGTGTTGAGGTAAATCACCTGAAAGTGAAACATTTTGAGACTGATGATCAAAATAGAAGAAGATGCAGATGATTTAAGTCTTTTTTCTGACGTGGTCTGATTGAAGCACTTTTATAATGATAATCTGAAAGACACTAATATCCCAACTCACAATACAGACATAATAACACACACACACACACACACACACACACATTAACAGGTTGCACTATCTGGGCTTAATGACACAAAAACTAAGAACCTGCTCAGATCTGGTATTATCATCAGTCCTGAGTGATCCAATCACAAGTGGTCACCACTAAGTGCACGCACCCTAACGAGTCCTGAGACGGTCTGGGACACACGTGGCCACAGTCTTTTCTCTGTGTGAACACGAATGCGTCCTGGGCCACATGTGAAGGACCCCTGACCCAGCTGATGTCCTCTCTCTCTCAAAATCTCCCCCCCACACACACAGTGACATCGGACACCTGTCTCCTCAAACAGCATAATTTGGTTTTGTGTATATTTGCATACAGAGCGGGGACGTGAGATCCGATCACAAGTGGCCACAGGAAACACGTTCAGGACACATTGTAACACCAGGTGTGAACACTGTCCGCTTTTGATCAGATCTCTAAGGACGGATGTCAATAGCAGGTTTGATCAGGCCCTGAAGCTCAGCTACAAACTGACCATTCAGCCTCTTCTCACTGTGCATTAGCAAATGTTTGCACATTTCTCTCAATGAAGACAAATCTACACCCTACAACCTGCTGGTTATCATGTATGTTAGTCACCTGAGTCGTGTACAGACTGAATCCAGACTTCAGACTCAACAAGGACGTCAGATAAGGACCTTGAATTATTTAAAAGAAATAATTTAAAAGGACTGTACTGAGCGTTGAGTTTATTTTTAGACTGAGCATGACTATGACAAATTTTGATGTCACTTTGATGTGCAGACAAAGAGCAGCGGTGTGATTGTGTAAAGTTTGGGCAGAAGAAAAACACATATACCTGCAGTAATTCAGACAACACACATCATCAGTCACTGAGAGCTGGAGGACGACTTCAGCATTGTTCAGCAGGAGCTTGTAAACAGTAACTGTCTATTCATTTGAAATAGCTTTCAGCAAACTGGCTTTTTCTTTGTTTAAATCATTTTTGGGCGTCCCCGGTGTTAACTGCGGGTCACACCCAGCTCGGTAACAGTTGAGAATAAACACAAAACCCACAGAGGGAAAGAGTCACCACAGAAAACATGTTTTTCTTTTGTCAGCAGCTCAAAAAGAAGAAGAGAAAAGCTTCTCTGTTCAGTTGTTTGTGTCTGTTCCTACCTGCATGTTTGTGGTGGCTTGGGGTCTCTGGTCCTTGTGCACTGCCGCCCTGCTGGAGGAAGAGGGCGGCTCCCTTGACCATGAAGAAACTCTCACTGAGGCTGAAACAAAAAGGAGTGGAACATAAATTGAAGGCTTCAGGAACAGTGAACTTTGGGGGACGAGTGACCTTCAATATTCGGAGGAAACTTCCAGATTCAAGTCCTGAAAAAAATCAAACTTGACTTAGAAGGAAAATCATTTCAATCCCACAAGATCTGTTATAGATGATTGTCACAAAACACCATCTACTCATGAAACAAGAGTGAGGAAACTACAATCAGATGCCACCATGATCCACAATCCACCATCATGAGCCACTATCAGCTGCCACCACGATCATGATTTGTAACTGTAAAGACTAACTCTGGTCTCATCCCTCTAAATGACTTTGGTCTGGAGGTTTTCGGTTGTGTGTGTCTGTGTGTCTCAAAGAGTCTCCATTAAGGTTGTAGATTTGTCATTGTGGCCAAATTAGAAATGGAATCACATCAAGGAGAGAAACACAGGAACAGTCATGACACTGTATATTTATGTGCAGTCAGTGGGCACGAGGAGGACGGGAGCCTTGTCAGTCCTGATCCAGCTCTGTGGCTTTAAAACCTGGCTCCCCAGTCCAGTCTCTTTTTGGACGCAGAACTCCTGGGTCATGAGACACTGTGAGGGCCGCAGTGAGCAGGAGGAGCGCTTCAGTGTCTCTCCTCAGACAGGACAGGGCGCCGCTTTGTTTAACCACAGTCTCATTCCACTTTCCCAACCACCACACACACACACACACACAAAGCCTGGTATGACTGAGTGGGACCATCACAAGGCCTTTTGTTTTAGCTCCTCTGCTACGTGGTGTCACTGTTCCTTTTCAAATTTATGCAGACGACTGCGACAGCGAGGTTAATTACCAACAAAGCTTGACGTACCAAAAAATAACTTAACAAGAAAGAAAAATCCTCATTTATGACCCAGATTAAAGCTTTAAAAAAGAGCCAGCGCGTTTATAAAATCATCTCCTGTCCTTCAAACGTGAACTTTTTGATGCTGTTAAATGAAATACCAGACCTCACGTACTCCCACTAAGTACGACTAGCTCAAAAAAGTGTCCACTATTGTGTCCTAATGTGTTTGTGCCGCTGTGAAAACTTACATGCGACAGATCTCCCTCCGAGTCAGAGCAGCTTTCTCCACAAAGTCAGGCAGCACGGTCAACATGGCTTTATGTGACGGTTTCACCCCCAGATGCATCCTGACGCTTGTTCTACTGTTTCCTGATAAAACACTAACTTTTCCAATATGAACCTATTTCCAGTTCATCTTCTAAACCTGCATACCCGGCTGCAGCCTCCTCTGGCAGCATGTGTGTCTCATCATGGTCTTGGTCCCAGCCCGTCCTTCCCCTCCCTACTCCCACCACCCCGGTGCTCGATTCTCCTCATCCGTGCCGTTGTGTCTCCTCCCCGTCTCCTCCTCACAGGCAGCGCTCCCTCCGCAACGCTCGGCCACAATAGCATCATTCACGCAGGTGCGGGGAGGCGGTGGAAGACGCTGCCTTGGCGTCAGGCTGAAAGTTTGACGTGCAGAATCTGTAACACTGATGAATCACTGAGCAGCAGAAACATGTCACCCACTGAGTCAGACAAAGCATGACACGACTGTTTCAACTGTGACGGACCCACACACACACACACACACACACACACACACACAGGCACCGAGCACAATGACAGACTCTGTGCCAGAGCTTTGCTGACACAAACTATTGCCTCTGTGACGTTGTGCTGATTAAAGAAAAGCTTTGTGACCGAGCAGGAACAACTGTTTGCGTGATCTCCGTTAATGTAACTGTTAAACCAGTCACGTTAATCAACAGCACTGCCAGACAGTTTTTCCTCCTTCACAGTGAGACACTCAGAGCCATGAGAGAAGAGAGACTGAATATAGACTGTACGAGAGACAAGTGCTGATGAGGAGCTTCCACATAACCTCTTGTTTATGTCAGTTGAAAATGGAAATTGTTTTTAAAAGAATATTTTCAGTGATTGACACAGATTTTCAATGCAGAAGCCACAAAAAGTGTCATATTTCTCTTTATAAATCAGAAAAACACACATTCTACAACTCTGAAATGTTTTAAAATTACTAATAAGTAATTATGACGAAAGATTTGTCGATTTTTATTGATGCCTGTTTTTATTTTCTTCTATTTTAGGTCCCTGGGTGTTTTATAAAGAAGTCAAACACACTGACCATGGAGGAGGGTAAGTTTAAAAGCAGCTAAAGCCAAAAAAAAAAGAGTCAACAATAACAAAAAATGTATCTGGACACTGGAGTTTGATTCCAGCTTTTCGTTGCAGTAAAATGTTGTTTTGTGTAATAGTTGTTTAACTTTTTAAAAGAGAGAGATCTCACCTCTGATTAGTTTTCCGGTCATCCTCACTTCCAAAGTCCTGAAAGACAAAAACAAGGCAGACAATTTAAAAACTGACCGAGTGTTACACTGTGTGAACAAAAGCAAGAGATTTTACATTTTACTCCTGAGCTGAAAACAACTCTCTCTGTGAATCTAGTGTTTGTGGCTGCAGACATGAAGAACAGGGGAATTGTTGTGTCCTGCACAGTAACTCAATTAATTGTTGTTTAATTCTTTAAATGTGTGAGTTGGTACAGTTGAGCCAATCAGTGATTATGTGTAAATTGGAATACGGTGTTCCAGCGCCATCTGCTGGCTCTTCCTGGTCAATGCTGTGATCTCATATATGAAAAGTCCCATGGAGCTGTCAGCTGACTCGTGAGGACACCTTCAAGTTCAGGAAAATAACACATCACACCAGTTATTCCTCCGGCTGCTGACTCTTGCAGAACAGTGAGAGGAAACCGATATTTAAAAAAAGAAAATCACTTATCAACTGAAGGAAGATTGTCACTGCTTGTTTTTGAGCCTCGGCTCCTTCAGCCTACTTACGAGCACTTTATCCACTTTCCTTAAAAATGTGAAACTGGAGCAACGACTCTGGTGCTGCGATGACTTTGTTTGATGCTGTGTTTAAATATTAGATTATGGCTCATACATAAGATTGTTTAATGTGGTTCTGGTTGTGGCCTCTGCAGCATCCTACGTGACTTACTAAGTTAGTTTTTCTTTTTATAGTGTTTCTGCAAGTTCATAAATAGAAGTGGGACAAAATATCGATACAGCAGTAAATCGTTATAATTATAGATGATAGAAATGCTGGCGATATTATTACTTATTTGGTTATTTACATATGTATAGTTTTGGACTTTTGACAGAGGCACTACGGTAAAACTTAATGTACTTTTTGTACTTTGCTCGCTCTCAGTGTGCGTCTGTGACACCGAATTGCAGTAAATAGCTACACAAATCCTGCACTTTACCTCTTTAGGGGCATTTTCTTCTTCAGTTAGACAGATATCACATCGTATTGTTATATGATTATCTTGGAATATATCAATTAATGCAGAAAGTGTCGTGATATTATCGTTATATCGCAGGTTATGGCATTTCCCTTTTAAAGTTTCAGCGTGTAGAATTTAGTGACATCTAGTGGTGAAGTTGCGTGTCGCAGCTGAATAACAAACATGAAAGAGAACCCGTGTTAGCCTTCAGTTGTCATAAAAACTCAAAAGGAGTTTAGTTTGTCCAGTCTGGGCTACTGTTTAAATAAAACATGGCGTCCTCCCGTCGTAAAGATAAAGTGTTTAAATATAAAAGGGCCCTTTAAAGAAAACAGCCATTCGTACAATTTTAGACGAAACAATATTTGACTCACTTTCTGCCAATAGATCCCTTTCACCTAAATCTCACACACTGGACCTTTAAAGTCTCCTTCTCCCCCCAATCACCCAGACTGCACTGCTGCCAATAAAAAGAGCCCAGCACCAAAGCAGGGAGGACAAACCTGAACACAAACAGCAGCAAATGTTTGTGCAGCAGCAAAATGAGCACTTTGTTCTGACAGCTTAAACCCCCTACCACCACCTCCTCCTCCTCCCTCTTCCTCTCCCCCCTGTGCAGGATTTTGTTTACAAATCCGCCGCCACAGTTGCCACATACAAGTCTGGTGCTGTTATAACACAAATAAATCAAGTTTCTCAGCAGTGACGGAAGTGAGGCGAACCCCCCGCCGCACCCCACCCCCTGCACGATGTCCAGCAACCACCCAGACTGTTGTTGAGGAGAAATCCTGCAGGCGCATTCATCTCACGCCGCGGACACAAAGAGCAGACACCGGCTCCTTCCACTCACCTCCCCCGCACTGCTGTTGGTCGTGCTGGCCGAGGATGCTGCACTGGGGGTGGGGGAGCGCTGCAGAGTCACCAGGGCCATGGTCGGCGGGCGAGGAGGAGGCGGAGGAGGTGGAGGAGGAGGAGAAGGGCGGGGAGGACGCGAGGAGATGCGCCGCGGAGATTGTGTCTCTGTCACCGGGGAGAAAAAAACGCCAAGTCAGACTCCGCTGCTTCTCATCCAGCGCCGCCTCGCTCCCGAGTCCCGGCGGCGGGGCTGCTGCTGCCTCTCGGCCCGGCTCCGTGCGTCCTCTGCGGTGACCGGGGTCCTCATGTGCGGGGGGTCGTGAGGGAGTCGCTGCGTGATTTGCGGGGCTTCATCATGTCCGCAGACACACAAACACAACACGGTGCAGGTTGAAGCGGGGCACACATGACAGGCAGCTCCGGCGGCCGCCTCTGATTGGCTGGCCTAGTTCGCGTGTGCGCTGTCATTGGGCCAATGTTGTCAAGGTGACTGGCCAGACTAGGAACTCCCAAATACAAATGTTGATGAAATTATCCTCATGTTATGAAACACACAGCAACACCAGACTTTTCTATTATTATTATCATTAAATATCTAAATCTCAATTCAAAGTATTGTAATTATTTTGTATTTTGATAATTTACTATGAATTATTTCCAAATTCAACACCAATTATTGGATTATTTTCTTTATTATATTATATGACTGTATAAAATTCAAAATTTCAATTCCTATTGATTAAAAACCGTAGTTTTGTATATTTTAATTACTCATCAATAATTAGATTAATAATCTGATTCTTTTTTTATATTATATCATGTCTTATTTTCTATTATTTACTATAAAACTTTTAAAGCCTAATATCCTGTTGTCCAAAAATGCCATAAAATGCATTCTTTTGTCTGTTGTTCAAAACACCCAAATAATCAAACAAGAGAATAATTGGATATGTGTGTAGACTAATTCAATAATCAATTTATCCTTAATCTACAGCCATAAAATAATCACATGTCTCTTAATAAAATACAAGCTGAACAACTTTAATATACAAAAGGCATACATACAAAATAAATATAAACCAATATTCTTTTATCGGAATATTACTAAATAAACTTTACAGCTTCTTCAGGGCAAAATCTTAAAATGTGTAGCTCAAAGCAGAGCCTTCACAGTGCGTCATTTCCCCCCCAAAATGTCCCTTGCTTGTCCTCATGACTGAAATGGGGGGAGAGCATAAACAAACCGAGCACCAATGTGCTTCCGGTCGCCTGACGTGGGCAGTAGGTCCACCCTTGATTATCACCGGCTGCTTGTAATGTGATTGTCCCGCTCTGCTCTTCACCCATCATCGCTCAGATGATTTAGCCCACAGTTGAAGAGACAACAGCCACATCACGGCGCAGGCTGCGAGGCGACCAACACATCCTTCCTCTTCCTCTTCTATTTGCGTTTGTCCTGGTCAACCTAAACCCTGTCCTAGGACCGTGGATCCTGACTGCTTGTGTTGTCTGCCTGTCCTCCGGCCTCCTGGTCAAGACTGGACTCCTGCAGACCTCGGCCTAGCGTTTCAATGGGCAGGATCAAGGCCGCAATGCCAGCCAGCACACAGCAGCCACAGTACACGGACAGCGTCAAATACACTGATGTTCTGAGCATCACCTGGAAACAAAAACACACTGAGGAGGGAAATCGGAACGATCGTCTGCTATAACAACTCTGAATTTAAACCTGTAATACAGCATCACAAAAATAAACAACGTAAACAAGCTGTTATTTAATGAAAATTAGTACAGCTTAATGATATATAGCAAAATATGTAGCACTGTGCCTCATACCTGTGCCACAAAGGGGGTGAGGAGAGCACCCAGCCTGGCTATCGAACTGCAAGCCCCCATTGCTAAGGCTCGGATTTCTGTAGGAAACACCTGAGAGAAAAGAGGCAACAAAATTGTAGTTAAGCATTTTATTGGCTATTTTTAAAAAGTAAAAAAATGGTGTATAAAACCTACTTCTGGTGTGTAAACAAAAACAATTTGGTATCCTCCAGAGATGAAGGCTCTGGCGAGGAAGATGAAGATTGTCAGAGCCGTCCTACACAAACAGAAAGAGAAAGGCATGAGAGTGTTTTAATGTATTGTTTTGGTTGCTTTATGAGGAGTTAAGGCACACAGAGACCAACTTACCTCCCGATACAAGCGAATAAAGGCAGAATGGACAAGGAAAATATGAAGAAACACAGAGCCATGCTCTTCTTCCTGCCAATAAACTCAACTGCCAGGAGGGCAAGCACGAGACCTGGAACAAACATGAGAAAGATACAGTGACAGTGAGGATAAATAACAATTCAGCCGTGCCACTCCCTTAAACATAACATTTGCATTGGATTCATTAGATTTGCTGCAGGCCTGGGGGGGGGTTTCCTCAAATATTTAAAATCTCTTAATTTAAATGTGGTGCAGCTTTACATGTGCATCACATGTAAATGCTTTTGCCTCCTCAATTCTATTGTATGAAATCTATTAGATTAGACTTTCTGTGATCTCTCAGATTTTCTTACAGTATTTATTGATGATGACAGAGACGTAAGGAAGCTTAACGCTGCTCTCGGCCGCAGCATCATGACGTGTCTTTACCTCACAGCTCCAATTACTACTCCACAGCTGATAGGAAAAAACGCAAATATACTGTACTTCACCTGGGAATTCAGCCAACGTCGTCCATAAAAGGTCTTTGTAATCGGCCGATGTCAAATATTTGCATTCCAGACTACAGCTGGGCTCGATCTTGGCCCCTTGCGTCGCTATAAGGAAGGAGGGAGGTTTTTATTTTTGGTATTTGGCTCAAATTAAGACAAATGTAAAAAGCAGATCCACCTGGAGCAGCTGCCACTTACCTCCACACGAATCTCCAGCCTGGAACATCTCAGTTGTCAACAGGACTATGCCGTAGTAGGCGAAGGCATTTGAAAACCTTTGGATAAAAAACACTTCAGTTGTGTCACGCACAAAGGGTTTAAAATATTTAAATACATGGCTGGATAGCTATGGGCTCCCATGAAGCATCTTTTGCTTCCATCACTGTGCTAACACACAAGGAAAGCTCACTATTATTGTACCTGGTGCCCTAGATACCAACCACTGCTTCTGTAATACGACCTGCACATATAGGTTTCAGTAAATCAGAGACATAGATAACAAGAACAGGAAACTTAAAACCATACAATGCACATCTATAAGGTGAAGTAATAATTTAAACTGGGCCGATACCTGTTTTTGCGATTGGTAATCGAACCTCCATTGAATCACTTCCTTTGTTCAAGTAGAAAGTGTAATTTAAACTAACCATATGAACCACAGGAGAAGAGTCGTCTTCCAGTACTGAGGAGCGAAGAGATCTTTGATCCGTCCAAGGTTATTCTGTAAAATTTATTTTCAATCTTTTTTTTTTTCATTTTATCCAAAGACACATAAAAATACAAATAAATACAAATGCATGAAGAACACAAAAAACTTAAAAGTAAGATAATTTAAGATAAGATAAGAATATATGCAGTAGCTGTATAAAAGCATTTGCTTCTGCCTGAGCCCTCATTATATAACGTGAAGACTGTTTGGACTTTGTTTGCACTATATTGATTAAATGAAAAGTCAATCAATCAATCACGCATCACTGCAAACGGTCCTTGAAGTTCATTATAAATTAATACCAAGCCTGATGGATCCGATTCCTTTTCTCCATGGACTCGTCATGAAAAGTAAGAGTTGAGAGGCCTCTAACGCATTGCAACCATATCGTCACTGCTGTAAACCCAGCTAAAAGTACTTGTTTTTTCCGTAAAGTAAAATTTGATAGGTCATTCAGAATATTGTGATGGAAGAGTGGGGCAGGTTAGAAGTTATCAATCTTCTTTTTCACATTCTGTAAAACATCTGTCACCGCACCTGTTTATAAGCAGCCATCTTCCCCCGAGGCATGGCCTTGCCGTTCTGTTTGGCGATGGACATTAAAGTTACCAAGGCTTTATCACTTCTTCCCATGGAAACGTCAAAACGAGGACTTTCCGGCAGCCACTGCGAGACACAGAACGTTCGGTTGAGAGTTTGACTGCAGCTGGATTTGTGTTCGGGATCTCTATTGTAAAGGTAGAGTACGTACATAGCAAAAGCAAATGAAGACTGCCACTGGTAACGTGGACAGGCCGAGCAGCCACCTCCACCCGAGGGTGGGCATTATCAACAGGGCCAGGAGGACCTCGAACACAGCACCGATTGCCCAGAACATCTGATGCACACAAACACATCAATCAGGCGGGAATTAATGAACTGTTTTACTCAATTGGATTAAATATTCAATAGAAGAATAAAGTAAAATCTTGCATTAATAACAAAATCACCACAGTACCGCAATCAGCATGATGCAGGTGCCTCTCTTCTTCGCCGGGAGGAATTCTGAGTAGAATGTCACCCTAAAAAGAGACCAAATATTTGTCTTTGCTGTTTAACATTAACAAATCTTGGAGGCGTCTCGTCATGAAACAGTGAACTCACGCCTGAGGAGCTCCACCGATGCCGAAGCCTACGAGGCCCCGCAAGACCAAGAGCCAGCCATACATCGGAGCGAAGGCGCTCAACAGGCCGTAGTACAGAGTGAAGCACATGCAGAGCACCAGACCCTGTTCACCGCAGAAACATAAGCACGTGAGATAATAAAACAAAAATGTCACAAATCATATGTGAGGACCTGAGAAATGAGACAATACCCACAATTTTCCTGCCCTTCTTGTCGGACAAATTCCCCCAGAGAGGTGAACTGATCCCCATCCCGACAAACACCACCTGAGTCAGAGAGAGGAAAAAGGTTAAACCGACGAAACATTATCAGGCATTCGTAAATATCAACAAGCTGTAGAATACCAACACAACAGACTTTACCGATGTGAGCAGAGCCATCTTATAGCTGGGCAGCCTCCACTCACAGTGCAGCTGTGGTCCCAAGATGCTGAGGATCATCATCTCCATGGCGTCTCCTATCTGCACTCAGAGAGACACGGCGTTGCATGACAGACGCACAGTCGGCGCATTGGAAATCAGGGAGAGACGACCGGTCCGCGTGTTTCAGGAGTCTTACCCATGAGAGTCCGGTGAGGAGCGACAATTTCCACTGGAACGGCCCAAAACCGACAGCGTCCAGTGCCTCTTCCACTGTAAAGGTTTCTGTTCAGGAGACATGACGGTCGCTGTGAGTTCACTCTGAAGAACTGCATCACGTAAGAATCCAAAGAAACTAATTCCATCAGAAATGCAACCGCACACACACTCAAATATTGTCATGTGATGTAAGGATGCTACAAGCTGATGAATGACTCCAGCACAAGCTCATCAGACTCATAGCTGACAACAGATCTCAGATCAATACTCACGCTCAGAGGAGAGTTGTTGAACTGGAGTTCAGTCAGACAACTCACGTTCAAACATTTATTGCAGCATTAGAACAGGTTTAGTGTTTGGTGTCTAGGCTCCAACTTAATCACTCCCCCATATGATTACACAGGAATGATGGGAGTGGTGAGCAAATACTTGTAACCCCCCGTCGGAGCCTACAGGTGGATGCTGGGGTGGTGGAGGGGCTGAAGCAACTGGTAGCAATACTGCAGCAACAGTGCGAGCAAAGGGGATGATGGGAAATTTCTCTCTGCTTAAATAGACCACCTGATAAGGTGGGTGTGTATTATAGATGGTTGTGGAGAGTCACATGATTTAAGTATTTAAATGTACACATTTCCATTTTATTCTACTTTCTACTTCTATTCCTCTACATTTCATAGGGAAATATTGCAGTTTTACATCACTACACTTTAGACAAGATAGATTAGATAAACTCTCTAAAATATATGAATGAATATATATAACAACTAAAAACTATGTAAAACCTTATATATAAAACTTCTAAAAATATGTAAAACACCATATATATATATATATAAAAATACTAAAATATATAGAAATACTAAAAACTAGATATAAAACTACTATATAAAATATAAAACTACAAAACTTTTGTTAAACACACTAAATAATTACAAAAAAATAATATTTCAAACTACTAAAAATACGTAGAACACTACGTACAAAACTACAAACAAATATATGAAAGAGTTAAATTCAACTCCACCCAATCAAACTATGTCATGTTACTGCTCCAACAAGAATCCAGTAATATAACAACAAAGCACTGGCAGCTGCATAATGAATAACTTCACATACTTTCACATTATATAGAGATAAGTAAACTGTGAAGTTGCAGGAACCTTCAGTGTGATGATCAGACGCAGTGCTGGGAGCAGACTCTCTGGAGGCTGAGGTCACTGTGCAGATCTCGTTCTCTGTTCCCTGGGACTCATCACTGTCGGCCACGAAATCCGCCTCACACCTGAAAGTCGCCACAGAGGAAGGAGAGCAACAGACGTTTTAAATAAACACGTCAGAGTTGATCATGATCTACATTCAAGGGAGGAGTGTAAATCCCTACATTTCCCTGTTTTACCTTAGTTCAGGATTCCTCCAGCGCCTGTAGGTGACCTGAGCAGGTCTGAGGAAAGAGTCCATTTCAGAGATAGCGCCAGCAGCGACACACAGAAACACCGGTGTGCTGTTTCCACTCTGCAGAGGGCGTCACCTCCTCACACCTCAACTCGCCAGACCCGCTCTCTACCTGTTTCAGGTTTCAGGCTCCAGGCTCAACCAATAAGAGAGCAGCAGTCTGCACAGGTGAGAGGGGGAGTCACACCCGTGAGCGAATTATGAGAGTGAAAGTAGAGAACAACACTTTTCATTTGACCTTATTGTAGTTTTATTCTTGTTTTACTCTAGTGTGAAGTGCTTTGTAACTTTGTCAAGAAAAATAAATAAGATAAATGAATAAATAGTCCAGCCTCATCACATAAATCCCCTTAAATCTCAAAATGTGAAAACAATAAAAGATGAAATCTGAGTCAATAGTGTGATGAAAACAACCACCAAGCCAGATATTTAAATACAAACATTATCTATCGTGAGAAATTTAATTTAAAACAAAAACGTAACAAGTAGAATAATCAAGGCTAAGAACAGTTGGCTACATTTAATTATTTTCAGGGCCCCGTTCCCTCACGACCACAGACAGGTCGCATATAATGTAAGAATACAAGTATTGCTAAAAGAGTAAAGTGAGTTTTGAGGTTTTGATCAGGGAGAGTTGCAGCCTGTCTCCAGCTCTGAGGCCGAGCAGCTCAGTATCTGTTATAGCCTCCAGCCGTCAGCAGGTTGTGCTCTACTTTTCCCAAAGGCACATTACAAACTAAAGGTTTACATTCAACATCCGATTAAGTAAAAATAATCAGAATGTTACATTGCTACGGATGAAGACAACAATATACAGGAAAAAAAAAAACGACAAATAAGAAACTTGTTCTGCTACTAAGTTCTGCTACTGCACGAGCAGTTATTTAAATATAAATATATAAATTAAAGCTAAAAATGTATTTTGTTATTTTTATCCTAATATATGTTTTTGCAATGATAAATGTCAGTGGAGTAAAAAGAACAATAATCCACTATGTGTGTAAATGTGTAAATCTACTCGGTATAATTACATAAAAGAAAGTCAAGTACACTATTGACTTGAGTAAATGTACTTAGTTACATTGCACCACTGTTTGACAGTGTGTTATACATTTAATTTGTACAGTTGAATTAGTTTGTTTCCTCTCTGTGAGAATATCTTAATAAAATAATACAATAAACTGTATCTACAGCTGCTGGAGTCTCTCAGCCCTTTCAAGTGAATAAGGTCGACCTGAAAATCAAAGCAAAGTGGGACACAGTGAGGACATGCTGAGGCTGCTGCATTATGGGACGGCCATAAATACAGTACAGGTAGAAATTACAGTCCGGTCCCTCGTCCTCGCAGCTTCCTCTGCGGTCACATCGGCTGGACAGACTCACACAGACTCACACAGACTCACACAGACTCACACAGAGACCGAGCAGAGCTTCTTTTAGATTTACTTACAGAACTGCGACATGGACGCAGAGGTAAGATTTGGGTGGTTTTTTTTATGCTTGAAAACTAAAATATTAGCCCGATGAGATAAATGCTCATGTATTATGCAAATGACTTTTCCTGGTAACAGATATTGAAGCTGTTATGATTTCAGTTGCATGCAAAGTCGCTTGGATGTTGAAAATCTCTAAATCAGTTGGTTTTGTGATGCTGTGTCCTCGGTCCCCTGAAAACTAATATCCTCACAGCTTGTTGTGGCCTTCAGAGTCCTGCTCCTGCGACAGCAATCCGTTTGCTCACATGAATAAGGGATCAGTTGAAAGTTTAGTTGTTTGGGCCTAATTGAGCCTGTGAATATTTATTTGGACAAGTGGTGGATCAAGGACACTCGTCCTTCACTCTGTAGAATCGAGACTGCAACAGGCCATGTTATTCTGCTCCTATCTGATGGTGAGGTGTTGAGGTGGGTGTATGCTTGTGTGTCTGTGTGTGTGTGTGAGTCCGTACAGTTAAAGTATTCAGCTTTTCTGATTACTACTCTATCAATATGAATCTTTAGTGCAGGGGTGATGTCATGAAATACATTTTTTTTCTTTCGAGCCACAACAGCTTCCAAGAACTGAGTCTGGTCCGAATAATCAAATACCAAATGCATGTTGATGATTAATGCTCACATTCTTATTCTTCTTGTATTTTAATGCTCCTTTTTGGAATCAAAATATTTTATTTAAATATTTTGGATCATATTATAATGCACTTCATCAGACACAGTTATTTTATGAATAATTTAATGAATACTGCATTGAACAACGATGCATTTGAGAAGTTTGATTTTACTGGTGAGAAGTGTGTTTATGCGTGAAAACTTAAAGTTTATCAAAAAGTTGTTTATTTTGTGCATTGGAACCAAAACTCAGATTTTACATTTACATTAATATCAAACAATTTATAACAATCCCCTGTTCATATTATCAGAGCTGTGACTGTTGGTTCATTTTCATAATCTACAATGTTTTCTCATTTTGGGATTTATTTTAATTTAAATTTTCCTTTTATAGTACAGTATTTATCTTTAAAGCAAAACTGTCAGAAATATATTCAGAGCTTCATAGATGGATGACAAACAATCTGCAAAGTGTATGTATAACTATACGAATGTCCCTCTGGTGATTGGCAAACACTCACAAATGCTGATATGTGATATATTCATTAGAATCCAAATGGTCATACTCCACTGATCCTTAGGGACCATTAGGTTTTTTTAAGGTTCACCACAAATCAATAAGATGTGACCTTTAGCAAGTGTCTGTGTGTTTTTATTGAGCACCTTCACATTCTAAAAGCAGCTTCTTTAAAGATGGAGCGGATCCTCAAAATCCTTCACTATTTGCATAATGGATTACATTATGTTAATTGATGTTTTTTTCCAGAGTGCTCTCTTATGTCACTGCGTGTTGCGGCCGATCTTCAGGCAGTAACGTAAGATGCCTTTTGTTGATGCCTGCAGGAAGCGCAATGTTAAAATTTAAACAGACGGAATTGGAGGGCAACGTTACTCGGCCCGCAGGCCTGTCACAACTGAAACGTAAGAAAAAGATAAGACAAAGGCACCAGGATGGAATAATGTTTAAAGTGTAATGTCCATTTTAGAAATAGCATAGAGGGCTTGCTACGTTGGCTCCATCTTTATCTCGTCTTCCTTCACTTTCCTTCACTTTTTTAAAACAATGGCAAAAAATGCTCAATAAATATAAAAAATATATATATTTAGTGAAATTAATGTTGATTTATGTGTTAAAATAGGGTAAAGTCCATTTGATCATTTCATACTCTAATTACTTTGATACTATATGAGGTTTTGTCAGAGGATTCACGATAATTAAATGAGAATATGACGGTACATGTGTAATTAATTTGTGATGAAATTGGTTCCGATCGCTGTGTGTGTCTCTAATGAACAGTTAGTAATTAGTTTGAAATGCATCTGCCTAATCAAAGATCAGTAATCGAATACCTGTGCAGTAATTTTGTGGGGAGGAGGGTGAGGAGGGGTCTCCGGGAGGATACAGTTACCACATCCTTGTGTAACATACCTGCAGATACACACACACACACACACACACTCGTCCTTAAACACATAGTGTAGCTGTTCATCACTCAGGTGAAGCACTGAAATGAACGTTTGCTGCCGGCGCTCCATGAATGTTTAACCAGCTCAGTGCTCCCAGAGCCAGGTAGCTCATCACTGCACCAATACCCAGAATGCAGGGACGCCAGCCCAGTAGGAAGCAGCAGGGTCACCCTCCTCATCCTCCTCCTCCTCCTCATCCCGGCCTCTCAGTCCCAGGCGTGGTACCAGGTCCGCTGCGAGCCAGTGTTTGAATCAGGGGGCCGATGCAAACCTGAGGGTCAGAGGAGAAAGAGAAGATTCTCGGTGAAATACCAGTGGCTGACTTGAACAGAGTGAACTATGGGAGAACTTCTCACCGACTGAAAACCCTTTTTACTGAGTTGTGCACCTGACGACTGACGTTCAGAACAGTTTGGATTTATCAGGCTCGTCACACAGGACTGATTCAGCCATGACTCACATGGCTTTGGAAAGCAAGGAGGTAATTACATGGACCTGGCGTGTGTGTATAGTTAACTACTGTTTCAAAGTTCTCTGACATGTTCTTTTATTTGTAGAAAAATGAGACAGTACAGGTCAAAATATTTGTAGATTCACATAAACTTTAAATTTGCACCAATTTATATTTTTATTCTGACTTCACAAATCCAATTACTAAGTGTAATATTAAAGGTGTTAATTGTTGTTCAGAAATGATCTCTATGTGTATCTGTGCCCTTTAGCCTTTTTCAGCGTGTTGTTTTGGGTTTTGGCAAAAATCTGTGGCACCAAATCACAGACAACGTTGCCGGTGAACCAGCCAGAGAAGCATTTAGCAGCTAAAGATCCTCATTGTTCCTTAATGAATCGGTGAAGACCAAAAACTGAGCTAAAAGGAAAGTGACTTTGTACCTGGTGGCAAGGATCACAAGTCTAAATGAATGCTTGTGTTGAGGACATAGGTACTCGCTCACTAGCAGCTTCACAACAACATGTTTCTGTGAAGATAATGTGTGAACGTGGTGTTTTCAGCTTGCTTCACTGCCTCCAGGTGGACAAAAATAAATGAATGTTGCTTTAAACAAACACTGAAATGGATTTTTCTGTTCAGTTGATTCTTTACCATTCAGCAATGCAATGCAAACAGGGCGATGAGTTTTTCACCGTGTCTTGCGTGTTAGTGTGAAACAGTAGCAACGGAGGAGGCACTGGACTGGTGTGATGGAGGCCTGTTTGACGGTCAGGTTTCTCTGGACACCTGGAGCCCCCTAAATGTGTGTTGCCCCGGGTGATGCGTGGTGTCAGTCAGTGGCCCACGAGGAGCGCTATCTCTTTCAGGAGCCTAACTGCCACTTTGTGGCTGCGTAACAGGATCCGGCACCATACTGGATAGACAGGGACAATGGAGCGCCCTCTCGGGTGATGGTCTCCGGGTCAGATAGACTTTCCTGTTCTGATGAAGCCTGGCATCAAAATTTGATGTTCTATGGTACTAGTTCGTTTCGGAGCGTTTGATTCATCCGTGGTCGTCTCTCTTCCTTTAACCGCTAAAGGTCATTTGCACTCGCACACTTAAATCAGAGGCCAGCGCTGCCAAGAGAAGTCGCCTCTTATCTTCCACTTCTTTGGTAGAGCTGTCCATTGTCTTACAGGATAGTGTTTGTTTTCTCACTGGCCGTGTGTTCGGTGGAGGTCATGTTACTTTTGAATGGAATAAAATCTCTGTCCCGTGCTCCGTGCCCACAGAGCAACAACAGGGCAGAGTGACGGAGAGAAGCCGCTCATTTTTTTACCCCTCATTGGAAATTTACAGCAAAAGCAAGTGTCACAAAGAATAGTTGGTCTGTCAGAAGAACTGTTCATCTGCATTTATAGTTTCAACCTCTGTGAGGACATTTCTGGTTTCTCATGTTATTATTACTGCTACAATCTTAGTTTATCACATTAGGTCAGTGTCTAATGTTCATGTTAGCTATTTAACAGTTTATATTTAAGGGGTATTTCATTTCTAAAGTTTAATTATTGCCATTAGTTGTTAGAGGTTGACTTCTTTGTTGTTTTAACATCTGTCAAGAGAGTCAGTATTATATTTGTAACACTGAGTAAATAAATTATTGTTAATAATTTTTTGCTGTTCTAAATAGCATTTTCTTTTACCTTTTATACTGTGAGACATATTTAGAATGTTGCAATAAAAAACAGGAACTTTATATAAAGTTATATATATTTTCAAAGGTTAAACATTGAGTGTACAGAGCTGCAACAATGGCAAGTGTACAAATAATACAAGTGTGATTTAGAAAAACCCAAACGTGTCATTCAATTCAGTTTTAATTGTGTTCCGACAAATTACAATATATTATCTCACTTTACAGAGTGAGGTCATGACCTTACTTATTTAGCAATAGATGGAAACATTTTGTATGTTCCGGAAACATGTAATTCATCTCTTACATACTAACCCACGCACACATACAAATTTAGAACGAGATTTTCTTCCGTTCCCGGACAGGCACTATATTATTGATGGTTTCCTAGACAAGGAAGTACAGGCAGTGATCTGTCAGAGTTTCCTGACATGTTACTGTCCTTTCCCCTCAATAAAACCAGATGTTTAGCTCAGAGCCGGCACCGGGGCCGTACACACACACACACACACATCCAGGACCCTCAGGGTAGGTAACGTCTATAATATGTAATATGTAATAATATCTTTTCCTTGTTGAACATTTAAACAATCACATGTTGTTTTCAGGATGTGGTTTATTGAGATGTTTTGGTTCTAGTGGAGGATGATTGTCAGACACTCAGACTCGGTGACAGGTCGACTTGGCAGCGATGAGACTCAAACTACTGGAGCATAATACTGGGCGGCTCTCTGGTAGCACCGTAATTAAAGGGCATCGCATTTGCTGATTATTTCACTTGGCACTTCTTCTGTTGTGACTAAAGCAGCAGAACAAATCCCGTGTTTGTGGATTCCATAATGAATCTAATTACATCCGGGTTTTGCTTGATCGACTTTATTCTGTATTTGTGTTCAATTATTGTTGAGGCCGTTATCAAACTGTCATTCGCGTTACGGAGATGGGGGAGAAGGTGGAGCATTCGGCGCTCGCCCTGTCCTTGCCATGAGCGTGACTAATGGCTCTTCAGAGAACACAGAAGCAGATTAGATAGTGACGGCTGAATTTAGATTTATCATATGTATATAGGATGCAGCCAAGGCCGCTAACTTGTCTGACTGGAAGTTACAGACATAGGGAGAGACCGGCAGGAAATTAGTCAATCTCTGGGAAATGTGTATCCCAGGTTATCCATTATTTCAGTGTGTGTGTGTGTGTGTGTGTGTGTGTGTGTGTGTGTTCTTGATTGACAACTTCAACAAAAGCAGATAACTTTTGAGGAAAACAGGATGCAACGTAAAAAGCTTGGGACATATAGGTCTGGAATAATCGGACTAAAAATACTATATTGTTTGAGAGGAATAGATTCCGGCTCCGTGATGCTACTTGGTTTTCTTGTGATTCTGTTTCCGTGTCATGTCACTGATGTGTTTGTCTTCGGGCACAGAGCCTGGATGAGCGGTGTAACCAGATCCTGAGGAACATGGAGGCCTCCCTGACGGCCCGGGATCGCGTGGGCATCCAGGATTTTGTTCTCTTGGACCCCTACACGAGCGAGACGGCCTTCCTAGACAACCTGAGGAAGCGCTTCCATGAGAATCTCATTTACGTGAGTCTAATTTTGGGTAACTGTGCACGCTGCACTCGTTCTCTTGTGCTCTAATGAAACTTTACAGCCTCGACCTTCAACCCCACGAGGTCCTAACACTGCGTCGCCCTCTGCTGAATCTGGCACCTTGTGCTGCTGAAACAGCATCTCCTGTTCTTTTCATTTGCAGAGTGTGCACTCTGGAGGTCACTGCTGTCTGTAAGGTCATGACAAGTGATTAAACAAACTTATTGCTTTTGATAAGAGGAACAAAATAACTTATCAGTGGAATGATGCAGACACACCATGCAGCTGGAGGCCTTTTTAAAGTCATGTCACTTGTGTGAGAAAAACAATCTTCAAATGTGCAAGAGTTGCAAACCTCGACTTCCTGTCCTTGTCTTTGTCTGCAGACTTACATTGGGACGCTGCTGGTGACGGTCAATCCATATAAAGACTTAGACATCTACAGCAAGAAGCAAATGGACACCTACATGGGAGTCAACTTCTTTGAGCTGCCACCTCATATGTAAGATTTTCTTTTGTTCTGGATACAGCTGATACCAAGGATGGGTTTTGATATGCTACAGTTCTTAGACATTTCTTTAAACACACACACTGGGTCTAGAAAGGGCAATGTTACCTGCTTGGTCCAAGTCTGATGTCCAAGTCTTGACTGAATTTGTACTTTCAGTTATGCTCTGGCAGACAACGTCTTCCGCACCATGCTGTCTGAGTTCAACAACCACTTCATCCTGATCTCAGGGGAGAGCGGGGCTGGTAAGACCGAGGCCTCCAAGAAAATCCTGCAGTACTACGCTGTGAGCTGCCCGAGTACCAGACTCCTGAACAATGTTCGAGACAGACTTCTTCTCTCCAATCCAGTGCTGGAGGTCAGTGACACGTCGGACCGAGTTGCTGCCGTGTAAATCCAGTTCTGAGAAAAATGTCATTTTAAAAATCGATTGTGTTTTATATCTTCCAGGCTTTCGGAAATGCCAAAACCTTGAAGAATGACAACTCAAGCCGCTTTGGGAAATACATGGATATCCAGTTTGACCACCAGGTGGACTGATTTACCGTCTTTACATTACATTACATTGCACAATCACAAACTTGGTATATAACACAGACCGGGGGTTAAAGATGATCTTTCTTCCTCAGGGTGGTGCGGTCGGTGGCCACATCCTCAGTTACCTGTTGGAGAAATCCCGAGTGGTCCACCAGAACCACGGAGAGAGAAACTTCCACATCTTCTATCAGCTGGTGGACGGAGGAGAGGAAGATCTGCTCCTCTGGCTCGGCCTGCAGAGAAACTGCCAGCACTACAGTTATCTGGTGCAGGTCGGAGTGAAAACAAAAATACTTGTTATGTATCTGGTGACAAAAAACTTGAGTCTGACCTTTTGTTTTTTTTATCTTCTTCAGGGAAATTGTGCCAAAGTTAGCTCCATCAATGATAAAAGTGACTGGAGGACAGTGCGGAAAGCTCTCTCTGTCATAGAGTTCAGTGAGAGTGATATTGAGGTGATAAATTACTTTACACACTAACGCTGGACAAAACCTCACGTAAAACCATGTCTAATAAACTGGGTTTCTCTCTGGGTGTAATGCAGCACCTGTTTGGAATCATTGCCAGTGTGCTCCACCTGGGTAACATCCGGTTTGAAGCAGACGGTCGAGGGTACGCCTCTCTCAACACCAACCAGGAGATGCACTGGGTGTCAAAGGTGAGTCCCAGACAGACAACAGAGAGTTTAGATCGTAGACTGTCTGTCGGCAAAGATAAACGACCTGTCTCCACTACCTCGTCATCCATCTTTACATGCGTTCTTATGGTTTATAACTTTCATCTAAACCTCCTGATGTAAAACAACAAAAGCTATTTCATGTCCGGTTTTGTTTTGCCTTTGCTGTGCAGTTGCTGGGGATTCCTGCTCAGGTGCTACAACAGGGCTTAACCCACAGGAAGATTGAAGCCAAAACGGAGGAGGTGACTTTATTCTTTATAAAGTGTAAAATCTGTTGGACTGTTTATTATTGTGTTAGTGTTAAATCATCTCCCTCGTCCTAATGTTGAAGGTGCTCACTCCCTTCTCTGTGGACCACGCAGTGTATGCCAGGGATGCCCTTGCCAAAGCCATCTATGGCCGCACTTTCAACTGGCTGGTCAACAAGATCAATGAATCGTTAGCCAACAAGGTGGGTGGGAAAAAAAGATCAACAACTACTGTCTTTTTTTAAACTCCCCTTAACCTGAGCGATCTCATTAATCTCACTGGAATCGGGAGACAGTTAGTTTACAAGACTTTAGCAAATTTTGTACAATCTACAGTTAAAAACCAGAAAGCCTGATTTTTTTCCCCCTTGTAAACTAAATCCAGGATTCCTCCAGAAAGACAGTGATCGGTCTGCTGGACATCTACGGGTTTGAGGTTTTCAATGTGAACAGGTGAGACCAGCAAAAAAAAGAATCTGATCATTAATAACTTAACAGAAAAAGTGTGAAACGAGGAATCTGGATACTGACGCGCTCGTGTTTCATTTCAGCTTTGAGCAGTTTTGCATCAACTACTGCAACGAGAAGCTGCAGCAGCTTTTCATCCAGCTGACCCTCAAATCAGAGCAGGAGGAGTACGATATGGAAGGGATTGAAGTATGAACATCAGTTTTCCTCATATTTTTCACTACATTAATGACTCACACTGCTACAAAACACGATAACACTTTTATCATATTTCTATGCTCAGTGGGAACCGGTGCCATATTTCAACAACAAGATCATATGTGACCTCGTGGAGGAGAAATACAGAGGAATCATCTCTCAGTTGGTAAAGCTGGGACTGAGTTATGGTCATTTGAAAAATGTCGACAATGCTGTGGCACAACAACAAAGTAAAACATGATGCTCGTCCTCTCACACAGGACGAGGAATGTTTACGTCCGGGAGAAGCCACAGATCTCACCTTCCTGGAGAAGATGGAGGAAAAGATGGGCGGCCACCCGCATTTCGTCACGTGAGTCCAGCACCTTTTGATTTACAGGAAATGCACACGGTTAAAAGGTGACCCAGCAATCAAGCCAGCACATCCCATAACCATAAACATCCTAATTACCTACACTGACTCTCCCTGTCCTCCATGCAGACATAAACTCGCAGACCAAAAGACGAGGAAAACATTGGACAGAGGAGACTTCCGCCTCCTGCACTACGCAGGGGAAGTTACCTACTGTGTTGTTGGTGAGAGATGAAATACTTTATTTTTGTTCACGTCTTTTCTATAAAAATCCCATTAAATGAGCCTATGAATGAAATGTAGTACAACAGTAGCAGAAGTAGAGAAAGGTTCATATGCTATGCACCATATGCTACTAGTTATTCTGTCATTTTAGGTAGTTTCACACTAAATAATGTTATAGTTCTCATTTTTACAGCAAGTTTGGTTTTCAATAGTCACTATTGATTGCATGTTATCTATGAGAATAGGAATGTGTCGTGTTCTCGTAAAATTTAAAATATTTTCTTTGCTCTTTAAACTTTCAGGATTCTTGGACAAAAACAATGATCTCTTGTATCGTAATGGGAAAGAGGTAATTTCATTTCATCTGAATCCTCTGACACCAGGAGTTTGAACAAGTGTATTACACAAATGCAGAATTCTTTCTAAATGTGCTCAATGACTTCTAATGTTCTCCACTTCAACACCAACGTAACTGACAATATATTGAGATTAAAAGAGCAGAACTCTTTTCTCTTACATTAAGGGACATGTTGGCTGATGGTACATATTTCCTGTTCCTCCTCAGGTCATGAGACAATCCAAGAACACCATCATCAAGCTCTGTTTTCCTTCTACTGAGCCGGACACTAAGAGGAGACCTGAGACTGTAAGATGATGATTTGAAATGACCTATTTACAAAGGAAAAATAAACAAACTTTTAGTCCTCATATCCCGTTTCCCTGTTACTCCTTAGGTGGTGACTCAGTTTAAAAGCAGCCTCGTGGGCTTGACAGAGATCCTAATGTCCAAAGAGCCCTGGTACGTCCGCTGCATTAAACCCAATGAAGCCAAGCAGCCAGGTGAGACCAGGTGTCCCATAACACCTCCGACCTTAGATACCTCAGAGTCTTAGTTAAATGTGCACTGTAAGTTAGGAGGAGACACTTGAACTCTTAGCACTGCGGTGTCCCCTGCAGGACGCTTTGATGACGTGTTGGTGCGGCATCAGGTGAAGTACCTGGGGCTGATGGAGCACCTGAGGGTCAGGCGCGCCGGGTTTGCTTACCGCCGCAAATATGAGATCTTCCTCCAGAGGTATCAAGCACCCATTCAATTTCACTGCTCTTGTTTGCATTCAAAATACACATGGTGTTACTAATTTTCTTGCAGATGACATTGGATGCATTCCCTTATTTTAATGGCCACATAAACTGCTTCTGCTGCTGGTATCAAATGTTTCTGTGTGTTCCTCTGTGCTCAGGTATAAACCTCTGTGTCCTGAAACCTGGCCCAACTGGAAAGGGACGGCAGCAGAGGGGGTGCGGTGCCTCGTCAAACACTTGGGCTACAAATCTAATGAGTACAAGATGGGCAGGTACAAACAGACGCTAATGGATGGCTGTCACAGACTCTCTATGGTGGATTCAGGAATTACAGTAATGAGTGTTTCATCGTCTTTTCCCGAAGGACAAAAATCTTCATCCGCCATCCCAGAACTCTGTTTGCAACAGAAGACGCCTTTCAGGTCTGCAAACATAAGCTAGGTGAGATGTTGTTCTGTAGATAGGTTTTTATTGACGGAGTAAAAGCATCAAAAAGCTAAACGGGGTGAAGCTACTGACTGTTTCTGTTTCAGCGACAAGGATTCAGGCCAAGTACAAAGGCTACAGGGTGAAAGGAAACTACATGAAACAGAGAGACGCTGGTGAGAGGCAGCATTTGTCGTCATGAGCACAAACTATAATTTCACTCTTGACTGAATGTTTTATATGATGATTTGACCTTTTGTTTACTTGTCTGATCTAAACAGCCACTAAGATTGAGAACTGCTGGAGAGGCATCATGGCCAGAAAGGAGCGAGAAAAGAGATCATGGGCTGTCAAGGTCATCAAGAAGTAAGTTGATCTTATGTGAGTGTGGCAGTGAGGATACATTTGTTTAGAGTCTGTGCTGTGACGTCTGTTGATCTCTTCCAGGTTCATCAAAGGCTTCATGACCAGGAATCAGCCGGCCTGCGTTGACAACAGCGAGTACCTGGCGTACGTGAGGCAGAACTACCTCACGCGGCTGAAAGACAACCTTCCCAGAACAGTCCTGGAGAAAGACGCTTGGCTCACGCCTCCGCCTGTAATGCAGGAGGTGGGTTGTTTCTCCAAAAGGCTGCATGCACCAGTACACAGGCTGGAAATCAAACAGCTCATTTGATTTCTTTTTTTTGTGCAGGCGTCCCAGCTCTTGAAGCAGCTCTACATCCGCCACATGGTACAGAAGTACGTTGGAGGAATTACTCCACAGAGGAGAGCACAGGTACGATCCACACTCTGTCACACACGAGGGTAAAACACGTCATATTAGTATGAAGGGTGTTCAGTCACATTTGCAATAACCCATCATTCCCATGTATGTCTGCATTAATGGAATAGTAAGATATTAACATTCACTTTTATACAAACAGTTGGGTTTTTGTATTTTATTTCTTGAAGCAGTTTGTGGAAAACACAAAACCAGGAAAAATTTCCCAAATGAATAAAGTTACATTATACAGTACATATGCAGTATATTACTATAATCTTACTTTATGTATTAACATATTTTCCCTGTTTGCAGCTTCTGTTAAAATTACAGACGAGCTCCATGTTTAAAGGAAAGAAAGAAAACTACTCATTCAGTGTCTGCAGACCGTTCCTGGACACCAGGATCAGTAAGACTGCAGAATTGTTTCATAGCCTCTGAATGTACTAACATGAATATTGTCTTTAAACATTTTACTTTTATTATTTTATGTATAACTACGACACAGCAGCACTGTACATTCGATTTTTTAGCAGATGTAGAGTGTTTCCAAATAATAAAAAACTAATAATGGCATATTTTCATTCACAAATTAAATGACCAAATTTTAATATGCATGTTAAAATACTGTCAATTGGCTTCTATCCATACTATAGTATCCAATTAGTGTGGAACCCTCTCTCATGGATTCTCAAAATCTTTTCTTATTTTCTTAAGGTACAGACGACATTCACATCAAAGTGCTTCAGATGATACGACAGGAGCAAGTCAAGGTAAACTGACATTATTTTAACTTTGCATTAACATGTTTTTTTTCATCCCCTCTCACCTCGTGCACTTTCTACCCACAGTACAGCGTTCCAGTCGTGAAGTACGACAGGAACGGCTTCAGGCCTCGTGTCCGGCAGCTCATCTTCACCCTGGAAGCCGCCTACCTGGTGGAAGAGGCCAGGATCAAGCAGCGGATAGATTACAGCTCTCTGAAAGGTAACGAGTGAGGAGACAAAGTGAGCGACACACACAGACACACACTTGAAACCTGCATTTGTTGTGTGATTCATGCTTTAAAAAAGGTTGCCCTTTTTTAAAACAGGCGTATCCGTGAGCAACCTGAGCGACAACTTCCTGATCCTTCATGTTACAAGTGATGACATCAAGAAAAAGGTACCGTAGAGCTATCAACAGGCTGGTGTCTGTGGTAGATAACGATGTTTAACACAATCACAGAATCATGTAAATCACGCTTCTTAAGACAAGTAGTGGATTTGTGAATTCTTCAGAATAAATTTCAGAATTGATTTTAATCTTAATAACATTTAAGGCTCACACCGTGCAGATCAGACTGGCTAACTCCTGGATCAGACGTGAATCAGACCTGGATCAGACCACAGACGTGACTAAATGGGTTTGTAAAAATCACAAGACGGATCAGTTGATTGACCTTTGTTCTTTCAGGGGGATCTGGTGCTGCAGTGTGACTTCCTGTTTGAGGCCCTGATCAAGCTGAGTGTTATTGCCAACAAGCAGAACTGCATCAAAGTGGTGCAGGGCAGGTACAGGATCCAGAGTTATACGTGTATATCTAAATGGTAAAAGACCAGTGAGTTTATTCTAATGTGAAATGGTTATTGCCATTTTGCAGTGTGCGATTCGACATCCAGCCAGGCCGAGAGGGCTTTGTGGACTTTAAGAGTGGTCAGGAGTTCATTGTCTACAGGGCAAAGAATGGCCACCTGATGGTGGTGAGTACAGACACTGTTAAATTATCATCAAAGCCGCCAACAAGTGACCAAGCTCTTTATGTTTTTCAGGAATCGACGAGAACCAAGACGAGATTATGATGCGAGTACGATGCTGAGTCTCAGAGCTGCAATAGCCATGATTGTTCTAATAATAATCCTGCTGCAAATAAAAGTAACATTTTTTGCATTTTGCATCCGAAACACTTAAGTTGTAGATGCTACTATTGCATAATTACTGCCAATACCTCGACTGTAAAGAGAAAAAAACATGTTTATAGCAGAGCCCAATGTACAGAATATCAGTGGCTCTGCTTGTTCTTAATATTTGGAGTTTAAAACCATCTAAATGTGAACAAACTAAACCATCCCTAATATGAAGAGAAGCACTTTTTGTATTAAATGTATCAGAAATGTTAGATTACACCAGTAGAGAGACATAGTACATGTGTGCAACCATTAGTGTATTCTTGTTTATAATACCTCACAGATGCTGTAACTTTACATTAAAACATGTTAAACCACCACTGACTCTGTATCAACATCAGTACTGGAAATATCAGCATCGTTTGAAGTGGGTGTTTGACATAATATTCACTAAGAGCCTTTGAGACAGTGTTGATGATTTCTGAGGCAGCAGCTCCACCTACTGGCCTTTTTTATTATATCAATACTATGGATCAGTGGTGGAGGTACTCAAACATTTTATTTGAGTAAAAATACAAATACATAGTGAACAATTAAATAAAGTAAAAGTAAGCACTTGAATAAAAGTACATACTTGCTTTTAAATATACTTAAAAGAGTGTGACCTATTCCCAGATGCAATGGTCTACTACTACATCAGTTCCTGTGCTTAATGTATAGTTGGTTTAATACAATAGAGACTCTGTCATATCAATAACTAATGTTGCAGATGATGCTGTATTTTTCATGGCTGAGACTTGGTGAATCCATTTCAGGTGATTCTTCACCACTGAGTCCTCGTGATGCAGGAGGCGGGGTCTACGAATACCCTGCCCTGCTCTGATTGGATCAGTGGAGCAATTACCCCCTAATTTTTTAATACTTTTTGATTTGGTTATGTCACACAATGCTCAAAATGCAATGGAGTAGAGAGTAAGTTCTTGCTTAGCTAATAACCCCCCCCCCCCTTCGTCGCCCTTCATTCCTCAGGTCATGACTCAGCAGTTTACTTACACGTGAAGGATCAGGGACACTTCCTTGATGACGTCACGTGCATGTTTTAGTGGATAGGTGAGGACACGTGGTTTGAGAGCAGCGTGGAGGAGAAGAGGAAGCGTTCCTTAAAGGGATAGTTCACCCGAAAATCTAAATTCCCTCACCACTATGTCGATGGAGGGGTGGGAACTGTTTGAGTCCCCAGAACACTTCTGGAGTTTCTGGGGTAAACAGCGTTGCAGCCAAATCCAATTCAATTGAAGGAAATGGTGACCACTTATTCAAGCGTAAAAAAACAAACAGAACATTGTTGTCCTCTTAGGCCGGAGCCAAGTTTTGTTTGTGCACAGACACACACACCGCACAAGCTCTCCCCTCGAGCTTCAGGACAAGAGGATGATTTAAAACATGATTTAAATGAAGACGTTTCGAGTCAATTTAAATGCCGGGGCTTACGGACACCACAGGAGCAGTGTGGAGGCATGTTGTGTGTTTTTTCTGTTGTTTTATTACGTCTGAAGGAGGAGTCCCCATATCCTTCAATTGTATTGGATTTGGCAGCAACGCTGTTTACCACTGAAACTCCAAAAGTGTTTTTCGGACTCTAAGACTTCACCCACCCTCCTCCATCGGCACAGTGGTGAGTAGATATTGAGTGAATTTTCATTTTTTTAACGATATCTCAAAGACCGGAGGAGGCTCTGTCCTCTTCATCCCATCTCTCTGACAACAGTCACCATAACGTCTCCAACATTACAAACAGCCAGGAGCACTGTAACCAACCAGGTGACATCACCTGGTCACCAGCTGAAGTGGCCACTATACTCCTCAGGTACATTTGCTTTCTCACATACTTCTCTTTTCAAAGAAACTCTGGAGAATCCCAGAGTTCCGTGCATGTCTGAAAGCAGCATGTGATAAGTTTTCAAACTAAAACGTTGTGTGGATGTAGCCACTTCACCTCTGAGCTCTTAAAAGAGTGTGACCTATTTCCAAATGCAATGGTCTACTACTACTACTCAGTTCCTGTGCTTAATGTATAGTTGGTTTAATACAATAGAGACTCTGTCATATCAATAACGAATGTTGCAGATGATGCTGTATTGTTCATGGCTGAGACTTGGTGAATCCATTTTAGTTGATTCTTCACCACTGAGTCCTAGTGATGGAGGAGGCGGGGTCTAATAAGACCTGCCCTGCTCTGATTGGATCAGTGAATATATCAATATATTCTTATTCCAATAGAAGAAAACGTTCAATTGCTCCCGCATGCAATGTGACACACTGACGCCAAATCTGTTCCAAATATTATTATTATTATTATTATTATTATTATTATTATTATTATTATAACCTGGAAAATAGCTCACACGTCAGTTTATTGGATTTTAGTATGACTCTATTTTATATGAATATGAATATGTATATATAGTTATATATTTAATAGCTTCATGTGACATACTGATTACAAATCAATGCTGAGTTTTATTATTACCTAATTTAATTGGATTTAATATCATAGCCTATATTATATTCTATATTGGTATAGGAGAAGCACTGAAATCCTCCTCGTCTGCTGCTACATCCGGTGTAAATGTCTGTCGAACATCCAACCTAAAAATAGCTTGACTGTGTCGTTGCACCAGGTTCAAACTTGGGTTGTCTGTGTCAAGATGAGCCTGAGATGGTGACAGATGATAGGGGAAACAGGGCATGTAGAGCTGGACTCCTGGCTGATGATTAAACCAGTGTTAGTAAATGCATGTGATAAAAGGGCCAAGGTTTGTAAAACTGCTGAGTGTACTCTAACCAGCTGAGTTGTTGAAGACGCAGGCTGCAGAGGAGCGTGGAGCAGAAGCCTTGGACAGACAGAGTCACTGTGGCACGATGGAAAGATTCCCAGCAGTAATATTTGTCCTGCTGGTTTCATGTGTCTGCAGGACATCAGGTTAGTACCTGCACACCTCTGAGATGTTAAAACTCTATTGTGTCTAATGTCTTACATTGTATTGTTTTGCTGTCTAATCAGAGTGAGAGGAGGATCAAAACAGAGACAGGAAACACACTCATTGACTTAAAGCAATCACAAAACAGAAAATCTAAATGATAAGGCAAGAGATACCTCAATTACGTGGTGAAACATTATATAAAGATGGATAACGTCAATTAATGAATTTTAAAGATTCAATAAATGATACATTTTCAGCTGCGAAATTAAAAGTCTAATTTAAAATATTTTTAGGTGTAGTCATTAAATGCTAATTAAATAATAATACAATGTATTGATCGTCACCTAAAACCTCTATTTCATTGGACAGGGCAGACATGTGAGAGAAACTGTGGAAACAAATTCGAAGTCTGTTCGTGTCACCCGACGTGCACGTCTCTGAAGACCTGTTGCACGGACTATAAAGAGTTCTGTGTGGAAATCTCTCCGTATTCTGGGACCTCGTTCGGTGGGACGGATTTTATCATCCTTGATGCAACTTTCAATCAAAGTTCCCAGGTTGTATGCAGGTAACATTTTCTTTTATAGCATTTATATGTCACTAAACCTATGATACCTTTTTTAATTGACTGATTTTGGTAAAGTGTAATGCAGACAATGACTTCATGGGCATTTGTCACAGAGCAAAACAACCATGATAGTATAAGTTCCACTCCAGTAGCTTAGTACAGCCCCTTAAACTCTTCTTCATTCCCAAAATGACATGTTCAAAAGGGTTGTCATGAAAAAAGCCTCCTAATGACCTCACAGTGGCTTAAACTTTCATTTAAAATGCAGAAAAAAGCATGGAAACTTAATTATTAAATATTCTATAAATGATAATAATAATTCTTTTGAAATGGCAGGTTCACCATGCATACCGAAACTGTGGGGTATGTGGATGAAAACAGTCGTGGACACTGTATCTCCCCATTGCTCTACCAAACAGGATGGACCCCTCTGCACATCTCCTCAGATAATGGCACCACATTCAATAGAGTTGGAGCCTGGCTTTCAGGTACTGTGATTATCATAGTAATTTAATACACTTGCTCAGAATTTAAACACAATTAACACAAAGTATGTTTTTTTGTATGTGTTGCTACAGTACACACTGGCAAGTTAGATTCTATGTTCAAGGCGACTCTGGTCAACTCGACCAAATGGCAGTACTACGGCACGCCTGGTGTCGGAGGCTCTCTGGAGATGACATGGAACACGTCTCTGGTCAGAGCTGCGAGGGTCAACGTAGAGCTGTGGGGATACAGGGAGACCGGTGAGTACGACTGTATTGTGCATAAACACCTGAGCTAACTCATAGACATAGAAAACCCTGAGCATCTGTGTAATGCCTCTCTACAGGAGAGCCTTACTCAGCCAACTGGCAGGGTGAATGGAAATATCTGTACTCGCTCGCAAGGGATCAACCCAACAATGGATCCTTCAGCTTTTTGCCCAAACCAGCAGAGAACGGCTTCTCCAGCTGGGAGCTCGGCTCTGTGCGCATCAGCTCCAGTAACTACACCGATGGCATGTGGTATGACTGAAAGAAATATTCTTCTTCTTGCTATTTAATAATGGTTTCATAACATTCAAATACTCCAATATGTACTTTTAGGAAAAAACAATTATTTACATCTCATATTTCCTCAAAAATGCTCCTGTCAATACAAACAATTGCTGAATATAAAAAGTATTTAATAGCTGTATTTGTTTCATTTAGGAACGTGCAAGCTGCGTGGACTGAGGATCACGCTCTTGCTTGGCACCTGGAGGAGACGTTCAGGCAGAACTCAACAGTTTGGGCCCTGGACAAGTGTGTAGCCTGGGACCAGCTGGAGAACAAGCTGCCCAACTTCCTCAGTGAGGTCATCGACTGCCCCTGCACCCTGGCTCAGGCCAGAGCCGACACGGGGAGGTTTCATGTGAGTGTGAAGAGCAGCACAGTTTCTATATCTACCTGCAACCAATTTGAAACAGCTTTGCGATAAAGACACTTATTTTAAATGAAATCATCATGGGATGCTCCGAATGAACTCACACACACAAAAACAATAAAGTACCGTAAGAGAGACAAACAGATGCTGTGCTGGGCTGTAAATGTGCTGGAGCCAAAATATAATCAATATTATAAATCAAATATAAAAAGATAAAGATACCATCGTAATAAACTTGTGAGTCAGGTGTTTGGTGGCTTTTGAAAAATGGCTTGGGTTGCCTGATCAACTAATCAGAAACTAGAATAGTACTCGGTCGAGATCTGTGCCAAATACCCCCCCCCATGAAACCAATTTTTTTAAATCCATTAGATCCAGATTTTTATTATCTGCACTAAATTTCGTAATCCTGCTCACAGACTAAAGGTCAGGGGTGAAAACATAACCTCTCCGACCGAGGCAGTTAAATGTGCGTGGACCCAGATGCTCACATGGATCCACACCACACCCACTTTATCTTTCTTTATGTTACTGATTCAAGATAAAAGTGTTTAATTACTTTATGCGTTTATGAGGATTGTACTTAAGTTGCTGTGGCCTCCTGCTAATACTCACATCTTATGTCAGTTCAAAGTCAAGAAGTCTCTTCTCTAGCATTTACATGTTTCATCACAGACCTTATATGACCTTTTTTTTTATCTTAGTCATTTACAGTGAGGGACAGGCAAAGACATTAGTGTTACAGACAGGTGAAGGAGAAACATGGTGTTAATAAACCACTCGTCGTTAAAATCATGGACGAGCAAACAGAATAACAGCGCGCACACTAAGTTTGCTTGTAAAGTTACATTTTAATTCAGTTTACACCATTAAACCTAACTTAGTCAAGCCTCTTAAATCTAAACTGGTGTCGTGGCCCAAATCTGAGAACACGTCACACATATCACATAAATGTTCTACTGGGACACAGTGTTCAGCTGTCCTCACTTTCCCCCGATGGCCTCAAGCATTAGGACGCAACAAAACCAGAACGCACACAAGCCGAGGCCCCGGGGCCGTCACCCTGCCGATATGTTTTCTTAAGCCGATGTTAGTTCAGCTACGCAACAGTTTAAACGTTAAAAGTCTGTGTGTAAATAATTAGTGAGTTCAAACGAGTTTGTTTGGCGCAACATGTTTTTATTTTAGTCATTTTGTAATCTATCTCCACTGAGCAAACAGTTAAGGTGCATCAAGGCTGCATTTTATGAGCCGGTGCAACCAGTTCCTGAACACGAGTTTAAACATTATTACAGTGAAGTGTACGATCGTCCGCCTGCTCACAGACTCTCTCTCTCTCCTCAGACGGATTATGGCTGTGACATAGAGAGAGGGAGTGTCTGCACCTACCACCCCGGGAGTGTTCACTGTGTGAGGGCCATACAAGCCAGGTGAGCGCTCCACTGACACTGTGAACACACCCTCAACCTCACAGCTCAACATGTTGTTCTGTATACGTTTATAGGATGGAGGGAACTGGTACCCACCAGTGTCTGTGTCATTTAGCAAAGACGCCAAACCTATAGTGTCCACTGATTCAGATTAAATTAGAGATGTGCCGACCAACTGTCTATCAGCAGAGCAAAAGATAAGCTCTGTCTTAACGTGCTAAAAAAGATTCACAACTGGCAAACACTTTGAGTTTTCTTTTTTTTATTGCAATACTATTAAAATTAAGAAAAAGCAAACAAAAACAATTCTTATACTTGCCGACTTTCTGCTCCCTTAATAAAATTGTACTCTTATCTATTACCATCAAAGACATTGCGATACCTGACCATTAATACATTACCTTGACAGTAAGTAGCAGTAAATTCCCTCCTTATCCTGCTACTCTGATGGGGCCAATCCCAGCAGACATTGGGTGAAAGGTTGCGTACACAGGTCGGCAGTTGTGGCCGTGTGATGGGTTTGACACTGACCATGGGTTCCGGCCCCCCCGCCTCTGTTCAATTTCAGCTAGGATTGGCTCCAGCCCCTTAAACACTAGAGCGGACGGATATTTGCTTTATCATTGTAAACTCAACATTGTGTTTTGTAAACCCACCCACAGTCCCATGTACGGGGCGGGACAACAGTGTTGCTATGATAGCACCGGTGCCCAGGTCCTGACGGCGGACTCCATCGGGGGGAGCACTCCGGACCGAGCACACGACTGGGGCTCGCCTTACTACCAGAGACCCCCTCGCATCCCTGGACAGTCCCACTGGGTGTATGACGTGCTCAGCTTCTACTACTGCTGCCTGTGGTCGGACAACTGCCACTACTACTTCAAGCACCGGCCCTCCAGCGACTGCAGACGCTACCACTCACCCAGCTCGGGTCAGTGACTCACTCACCGCGGAACAGTTTACGAGTTTGTTTTCAAGAAAAGTGTCCTGTGGCATGACATAATGGTTTGTGTGTGAAACAGCTGTGGTGTTTGGAGATCCCCACTTCATAACGTTCGATGGCATCAGCTACACCTTCAATGGTAAAGGGGAATACACTCTGGTGACCTCAACAGAGAAGAACCTGACAATCCAAGGGAGAACAGAATCTGTGAATGGTGAGTGACTGAAGAGCCTGAGCCTTTAGACCTGACTGTTGTTTCTGAATATAAAATACACACCTATAGTCACTGATCTGCTTCTTTCATGATTAGGAACCATAAAAGCGACCCAGTTAACATCCGTGGCCATGAAAGAAGCATTCTCTGATGTTATTGAGGTGCGTCTCGCCACGGGACACAACGAGCTCCAAGTGCTGCGGAACCAAAGAACCATGTCCTTCACTGAGCAGAGCTGGATGGACCTGCACGGTGAGATTCACCCGACTGCATCTGATCATTTATTTTACTGATCCTGCTGACATCTTCTGAAATACTTTCTTGAGTTAATTTTTGGGGAGAATTTGAACACAATCCTCATATTTGGGACATCATGATTCTCACTTTGTGGTCAACCGTTGGATTTGTGACTGATAACAGAGTGTAAATAAAGCAAAAACTGAGAATTTATACCTCAGTTGAGATGGTAAACCAGACGCTTGGAGGCTTTTTGACTACAGAGAAGTGTTCTGCCCTGAAACAAGGTTGTTGTGACATCCTAAAGCCCCAAAACACATCTCTTGACCACATTAAGGGACTGCGTTACAATTATTCAGGTGGAAAATCCTGTATTAAATTATCCACACCTATATTATCCCAATTATGAATATTTCCTTTATCATTATCTGTTTGACTTAGAAAATAAATAGTAATACCTGCTTTCCTTGACTTAAATATGACCCAATACATTTATGGGTGTGTGGCCAAGATCCATCCATTCATCCATCAATCCAACAGTATATAAAGATGTTAAAATCACCTTCACCCTGACCAACTACAACAGTAAAGTACTATGATAGGCGCTTATTGAGGCCAATAATACTTCTACTGTTTTCGTGCTGCTGTGAGGAAACTAGAAACTGTGATTTCATATCACATCCCCATGGCTAATAAATACATTTTCTTTCATGGCCTTACAATCAAGTTCTTAAGTTCTTATTACTTTCACCGAATCTCTCTTGCAGGCGTGTTTGTGTTTTCTCCTGCCTCGACGAGCGTGACCGTGATGTTCCCGACCGGAGCCGGGGTGGAGTTGCGACTGATAGGGGGAACCATGACAACCACCGTGCTCCTGCCAGAGGCGTTCAACGACTCTACCCTCGGCCTGTTGGGAAAGATGAACGGTGACGCCGCGGACGACCTCGTCCTCAGCAACGGTCAACTTGTGCGGGACCACAGCAATGCAGAGGAGCTGTTCAGCTTCGGGGCGAGCTGTAAGAAACCAATGAAATCAATGAAACCTTTGATTATTGGTCAGAATTCCTGTGATGGTTGCATCCGATGTGAATCTGTTTTTATAACAGTTGCATATGTTACACTCTTCATGCTCCAAAAAAGAGAAAACATGAGATATTTATGTATTAGACGTCTAATGTACAAATAGTAAACTGTATATATTCTTCTCTCACAGAAAAAATGATGCTCTTTTATGAAACATCAGTGGATAATGTTACTTTATGTTTCTACCTTGATTCCAACATTTTTACTATTTGTATTAACTGTGCATCTTTCTTTTCTTTTTCTTACAGGGGCCGTATACAACGCGTCTGCCTTGTTCACATATGACACAGAGCATCTTTTGGACACATACTACCACGTTCCGAGACACGACCACACTTTTATTCCAGAGTTTTCTGTCCCTGTGAGTCCAGACGATCCGTTAGGTGAACAGGCGTCTGAGATTTGCTCTGGAGAGGGAGCTCGGTTCTGCAGGTGCACAAAGAAAATATATATTTACTCATTATAATACCCACAAAATTTGGAAGTACAGTGGAAATGATTGATGATAAACAATTAACTGTTTTAGTCAAGGAAAAATATACCCATTATTCTGTGATCATCTTTAGTTGTACTGTCCGAAAAATATATATTGAATATTTAAAATTTATGAATATATAATTGACATCTGACAAAATAATCCTGATATTGCCATGGGGATGTCATCAGGGTTATTATGACCTGGACTACAACAACCTGTTATAAACTGGAGATATGACTTTTGAAAGAAATGGCCATTAAGCATGTTGTATTTTTAGCCCATAAAGGGACTAAAAGTCATGATAATTTGATTTCTGGTGATTCACCTTTCAACTTGACAGGAATTTCTATTGTCTGTTAAATAATGTTACAGCAGATCAATTCCTGATCACTTCCTCTGCCCCACAGGTTCGATATCCTGGTGGGTCGCAGTCCAAGGATGGGAAACGCCACTAAAGTGTCTTACCAGAGTCACATCTCTCTTGTTGGGGATCTGAAGCCAGGTCAGTGTTCACATGATGAAGACGTCTAAGTGTGGCATGTTTAGAAACATTTATAAGGTGTAATAGTTTCTGTCACACTCTGCAGTGACATCCTGTGGCTGGCTCTCACCACCGGACAACGGTCAAAAGGAGGGGACCACGTATTTACAAGGAGCGAAGGTTCTGCTCTCCTGCAACGACGGCTACACTCTCAAAGGCTCAGCAGAGCGCGTGTGCCAGGAGGGCGGCCAGTGGTCCGGAAAGCAGACGAGCTGCGTGGTTCCCAGTATGAATAAACTATGAAATCAGTCTTCTCCATTGATTTTTATCTTTATAAATCATGTGTGAATGTGATCCATGGAATCAGCTCTGTGATTGAAGTGTTGAATGGAGAAAAAATAAATCTCTTTCATGACCTTTGATTTTGAGTCGAATAAAATGCACACAACAAATTGGAAATATGAAAGAAATTGAAGAAGTCCATCTGTCATCTAATCGCTATGAGGAGGAGACTTATGAAATGCAGAAAAGTGACAAAATTCTAGGGACATAAATTTAGTTTTTTGGTGTTATACGAATATCACATAAAATTTGGTCAATTTTGCATTTGATAACTTCCCTCCTTTCTCCTCTCGTATCATCACTGGACTTTTCGTAAGTTTTCGTTCAATAGTTTTTTACTTTCATCCTCAAAAACGGAAAGCTCGACCAAATTAAATAATTGATCCCTTGTTTCTTTTAGAAATTTTGTTTAGTTTTTAAAAAGAGGGCCTCAGGTTCACAGCGTAAGGATATATAATATATATATAATCTCTGCTGCTTGGTTCCTCACCACTAGAACCACCATTTTCCATAAGAGACAGAAGTAACACACTCATGTGCTTTGTGCCACTTGAACAAGAAAACAATGGAGCTTGATTCAGTGTATGTGTTGAAACAAATGTTGGGGGATCCTGGTGACCTTTGCCCTCTGTCTTTCCATCCAAACCTATATAGTTAAAATAAAATGAATGCATTTAATCAAACCCACTTCATCTTATGAAATATTGTTGCTTCTGTTGAGAGCCTCTGGTTCAAATGCATCTTTGTCATATTTCAGGTAATGTCGCAGGAATTGTGGCCGGTTCAGTCATCGGAGCTCTGGCGCTGATTGTTATCATAACCACAATCGTACTCAGCTCCAGGAAACAGAAAAGGTGCGGTACAGTATCGAAAATCGTATGAATGAATTAACTCTATACGCTTTGAATTGACAGATGTGTATTGTAGTTCAATGAAAGTGAATTTTCTAATTTCAGGAAAGATGCAAGTGCAAATCTAACTGTGACGAGTGAGGCCTTCTAACCACAGTTTGTGCTTCACTGTGGCCTACATGTTCATATCTCCACCTACTGATACGATAACAACTTAATTTGGTACATAAATACCTTCTTATATAATATAGATGAATATATCATCAGACTGAACAAAGGGAGCAGCACAGGTAATACTCCACACAACATCCTCCATGGCAGAAAAGTATGCCATGGAGGATGTGTTGCACTTTTTTTTTTAACCTCACCCAACACTACACGGCACTCTAAGCTAAAAACTACAGATTTATTTTTTAACATAAAGCAACTTACCTCCTGCAGCTGTTTGAACACTCCATTTAAGTCAGGAAGTAAAAATATCCATAGAGCTTTAAGTGTTTGGGCTCCTGATGAAATAGTCTTGTTTACATCCATGTATTTTGCAGAAAACAGAAGTAACAACTGTAAAGTTAATTGTATTGTGCGTGCGTTGTTTGTGTATCGTCCTCAAACGCTGATCAATATTATTTAACTGTTTATTATTCAAAATTGTCTGACAATAAAGTTATTCTCATACACTAATACTGTGCAGCTTGAATCTCTTTGTATGACTCACAGAAGCTGTTCCTATTAAAAGGAGACTCCTGTAGTTAATGTAGCAGATACAGACTAAGATTTTTCTTTACAGGACACAAATCAGTATTAGCTCCAATCTATATAATTCTTTGGTTTAAAAACAAGGTCATTTGAATTGATGGTGTCTGATTGCATTATGTATTAACAACCTCAAAACACGATGTCATCCCTGTTATTGTGTTTATCTGGTTAATACCTGTGACTCATGGGTGCTGATGGAAAAGTTACAGATATTGCCTCATTAATAAATATCATTCCTCTCTGATGGCGAAGAGCTCATTGATTTATTCCTCCAAAGCTCCTTTCATTATTTGTACGACATAACATGAGGATGCTGCAGATGTCAAATTCCTCAGCTCCACTTCACCGCGTCAGTCTCTCAGCCCGTCACTTTGTGCTGGACGTGAACACAACCTATCATCATCATATAGAATTATTTTACCTATATATATATTCATCGAGTAGTAATGTTTGTTTGGTCTTGAGTTTTTAATTTTTTTACTTCAGTGTTGGGTTTGGAAACAGGGTTTAACTCGGTTGTTTACTGTGTGACTGGATGTACGCGCTGTTCCCTCACATAACACAAAGCTGTGATTTCTATGGACAAAGAGCACCGGTATGTGACAAGACTGTAGAGGCCACCGCTTGAATAAACTGTCCCGAGTCATTCGCCAACAACTTGCCACGGACACTCCAGAGATATAAATACAAATAATTTGCATTTTCCTACCCAGGCTCCGGGGGAACGGAGGAGTAACCTCCCAGCTGAGGACATACCGAAAGCTTCTCATCACCTAGATCCCACTCGCTGCTGGACAAGTGTTAAAATGAGTCAGCCGGGTATATATGCCAAATCAGGCCCCTGCTCACCCAGAGAGTAAATATACAGCTGCTCTATTGTTCGGTGTGCAGGTCATCAATTCAGACTTGTTTGTCAGGGTGGAGCTACGGGCTTTGCAGTTTCAACAACCCTCTCATCCACTCTGAGCTTGTTTTCTGGGATATGGGCGAACAAAATAAAATGCTATCCCGTCCCATTTTCCGCCGGGATGTCAGCTGGGAACCGTTCCCAAACTGGACGCAGCCGAACCGCGTCTTCGCGCAGGATTTTGGCCTCCCTCCTTTCCTGGAGCCCGGCGATGTGGACTGGATAGACTGGGCAAAGAGGAGGCTGGCCTCGTTCTCCTGGCCCGGCAACACACAGACTCCACTCCTGCCTCCGCTCGGTGGTCAAGCGAAGGGCCCGAGACCACTGACGAGTGGGGTGTCGGAGGTCCGCACGGGGCAGGACAGCTGGAAGATTGACCTGGACGTCAACCACTTCTCCCCTGAAGAGATCACAATCACAACCAAGGAGGGCTACCTGCAGATATCAGGTGCTGCCTGTGCTTCTTTCATTGAATCGTGTGATGGAAACTAAGTAAAAGCATCATTTGCAAGTTGTGAATGGACGGATATGTTGAGCACTGTTTTTGTATCGTGTTTTTCTTACCACTTGTTTTGTTATTTGAAGGAAATCATGAAGAAAAGCAAGATCAGCATGGATCGGTTACAAGATGCTTCAACAGGAAATACAAGTCAGTTAAATAAATCTGTATGATTTCACATCTCTGGGTGATTTCCATTGCAGTGTGTTGTATCAGAAATCAACAAAAGGTCATTAAAAAGACATGATTTTGAGGACTCAGAGGTTTGCTTCCTCTCTTCCAGGCTGCCGCAGGGGGTGGACCTGCAGCACATCAGCTCGTCCCTGTCTGGTGATGGAGTCCTGTCAGTGGAGGCTCCCGTTCCCGGGACGTCCGTCAGCGAGCCGCCCAGTGAGCTCGTCATACCTGTTCAGATCCGACAGAGGCAGGACGGAGACAAGTGAAACCAGCCAGCAGAACGAGATGTAGCCCAAGTCGTGCGTAGCGACACTAGTAGCACTGAAGAAGAAGTTTGTTACAGCTTAGTAAATGTGATTTATATGAGGTACTATCTGCTACTATAATGCACCATCACCACTACAGTAACAAATTAATGCAAACTCATCCATGTAAAAAAAGGAACTGATTTTGAGTCTTAGCATGACGGCATTTTCTAATTGAACATATGTATTAGTGATTTATGCATTTCCAGTGTTGCCATGTCCTCTACAGGGCAGAATAGCTGAATATAGAAATGACTTGGTTTGAGTTTTAATTTGCTTTTAAGGCAGAGAATCACTGGAAAAGCTGCAATCTTCAATTCTGATTTTAATATTGTTTTCAAATGTATTAAACAGCTCCTTCCATAAGAATAATAAAGAATGTATTTTTCCCTTTCATTGCTGATGCATCTATTAGCAGATTAAAAGAATAGAAGGAACCAGTTCATTCTGTTTTATTTCATCCATTGCTCATCTATTTCTAAAGGTAAATGGTCGACTGAAGGTGACCCCTGAAACCCTGTTTACTCTGATAATCAGCCATGTATTTCCTCTATATGAGAAGTTCAATGTAGATTTGAATCAGCTGTTCGTGGTTTATCACAAGAAAAATAAACAATCAGCTTCATCCCTGAGAGACACCGAGTCTGTCTGATGAAGACCGAGTCATTCAAAAGTGAACAGTGACATCTAGTGTTTGGAGTATTATATGATAGAAGTTATTGTTCAGCCGTTTTCAGACATGACCTGCGGATCAAGTGTCCTGTATGACATCACAGGGATTAATGTACTAATTGAAAATAAAGAAGGTAAAGTAAAATAATTATTGAACAGAATATCAATATGCACACAAATATAACTTATTATGATTACTTGATTGGCTTCTTGACTATTTGTTTACAATCCGACCAGGGGTCAGCTATAAAGAGTGAATTCTAATTTGTTTGTGTTTTTTAGAAAACAGCAACATTGTATTGTCGCCCATTTCACAGTGTGTGTACACTTTGGTCTGCGACAATATCTCTAAGCTGAATAGGGGTTTGTGCAGGTTGTACTACAGTGATTTTAAATGTGTAATTTATTAAAGCATACCTGAACCGCACAACATTGTATCACTGTGACATCTGAAACAATTGTTGTACATCAGTTCTACCAACTGCAGCACAAACAAGAAAAGTAAAAAACTAACTTCAGAGGAAATTTCAAGCACACCCTCTTTCTGCGGGATATGAGTTTTACTAACGTTTAGTTCAAAAAATGCGATTGATACGGGGCTTCTATACGGGTGGTGGCTATATGTATAATTTTGTATGTCACTATATGTTCTCTGTGTTTAGTTGAGTTGCTATAGGGTCAGTAGTAGTCAGTAGTATTTTTAGTCTCTGGCATTGTAAAGTAGCTGCTAGCTGTTCTGCGAGGTTGCTAGAGTTGTACTAGGTGCTTGTTAAAGGTTCAGTGTATAGAATTTAGTGACATCTAGTGGTTAATTTGCATGTTGCAGCTGAATACCTCTCACCTCACTCTCCCCTTCCAAACATGAAAGAGAACCTGTGGTAACCTTCAGATGTCATAAAAACTCAAAAGGTTTAGTTTTGTCCAGTTTGGGCTACTGTACAAAACATGGCAGCCTCCATAGAGAGATGTAAAAATTAGGTATCTAGATATAAAGGCCCCATTCTAGGGTAAAGAAAACAACAAGAAAACATCACTAGGATTATTTTATACTCAATTTCTGCCAGTAGATCCTTTCCCCCTAAATCGAACACACTGGACCTTTAAGTGTTGCACTATGCAATACTCCCAGCAGCCACAGGGAAGCCACTGAGCTGATATTAATAATGCTGTACATAGCAGCAGAAGTAATGACAGTATACATTTGATAGAGATATATTCAGAAGCAGAGAGACTGTATTTGAATATTTGTCTGTTGCCTCATGAATCAACGATAGGAATGATAAGAGAGGTACAAATAGTCATGTTTATGGTCTCCGCTTTATTACTGCAAATGAATTTTTTATCTGAGTGTTGGTAGCATGGGTCTTATGCTACCAAGTTTCTTTTTTTTAAGTTTATTTATTTTTACACTTAGCATTTACATTTAGCATTTATATTTAACATAGAGATATATATTTAACATTTATATTTACATTTAATATTTACATTTAGCACTTACATTAAGCATTTACATTTAACCTTTAAATATATATTTGCCATTTACCTGTATGGGTTAACATTTATATTTAAATTCAACATTTACATTCAACACTTACATTTATAGTGTGAGATAAGATATCATTTTATAATTTTTACTTTTTACATTACTCTCGGGAAAATGCATTGAATGATTTTGTGACAGTTGAAATCACTTTTTTAAATCTGGCATTGCTCAAATGTGTTTAAACTGGGAAACGAAGATGATATTTTACAAACATCATATATATATAAAAAGGGGAAACTGTTCTTCCCACAGTCACACCTGATTACTGACGGGTGTTCTTCCCCCGACCTGTGATGTAGAAGTTTGGTCCTGCTGAGGGGAGGCTGTAGTATTGCGGTGTCTCTTTAAAGGAAGGGGGAGTGTAGCAGGGGACAGAGGAACGAGATGAATAGAAGGCACCAGAACCACCTACCATGACCAAGTGCGCTGTAAATGTAGGACAGAAATTCGAGTGGAACACAAGCGGATCGTCGGGCGACAGATTCGGGGAAATAAAAACATGTTCGGATGCGCCTCACCGTCTGACTCCAGCGTTTTCACCCGCGGCACCACATGCGATCATGGGCGCACAGGAGAAGTCTTTATCCTCCCAAACATTTCTTGCGTTTTGAGGCGGAAGAGAAGAGTGGCAGCAGAACACGTCCCCGTGCTCTCCGATTATCAATGGTAGGCATTGCATAATTCACCCTTATCCACCGGAGCCATTTGGTTCCTCCTCTGTGGGAAGAGAGGGGGGGACGCCAGAAAGCAAAAAAAAAAAAAAAAGAAAACCCGACTCCATCCTGTGGCTGCCTCTTTTTTTTTGGTGCTGCCTTGCACAATTGTTTGGCAATGCCCTCTTCTCTCTTAGGAAGGACTTGCAGACAGTAGCCGGGGGGGATGATGCATTTGACGCTGGATGTGTGCTGCATTCAGGGAGATTCGCCAGTGATCGCGGCTCAGGCAGGAACAGCGAGTGCGGAGGGCCTGGGAAGCACCCAGCCCCACGATCTCCCCCTTTTCCTCCCCCCCTGCAGGACCATGCTTGCGTGAGGGATGAGGCTGTGCACGGGGACACCAGGCCAGAGCTGCGGCCTACTTCTCACAAGAGCCGGTCTCCCGACTGCAAGACCCGTGAACACATCGCCACCACCATCGAATCAGCATCTTTGGTACGCAGCTCCCCTCTCCCTGCATGGAAAATAGGGCTACGTGTGCGAGTGCACGCGGACGGGGCGCGCGCGTGTGTGTGAGCCAGTGTGTGCGTGCGTGCGTGCGTGCGTGCTGGTGGAGGGGTGGGGGGCTGGGGGTGAGGTGGATGAGGGGAGGGAAGGGGGTGTCTGTGTTCTCAGCTGTACATCTGTAGTCATGGCAACCGTATCCTGTTAATGGATGTCATTTTTCCATCCTCAGCTTCCCTCTCTCTGCCTCTGCCTTTATGCATTCGTACGTACGTCCATGTGCAAATCGCCGCTCGCCGTCTGCCGCTAATGGGATTTAGTTTGTGTCAGAGATGGTGTTAGAAGGTGCTTTTCCACACGTCGTCTCAGGTTGTCGGGTCACGGATCCTGATGTTTGAAATGGTGTGGATATTCCTTGCTGATTGGGAAGCACACTGTGGAGGGTAATTGACTGATCGGTGTAGAATTTTAAATGGGATCTAATAAACTTTATTTATGTGGCACCTCTCACAACAGAGTCACAAGGTGCTTTGCAAGTTCAAGTTGGAAAAATTTAAGGCAAACAAGGAAACGGATACAAAAGCAAACAATAAGAAACAGTTTAAAAGCAACATACAGAAATGGAGAAAAGGTTACAGATGAGAAAAGAGGAAAAACGAGATGTTGCCAGAAAAGAGCCAGTCACCTCTGGAGGTCATGTGTGGTGTCAAAAGAAATGAACTTGGGTGCAAGTCCAGAACGGTCCTTAAAAGTCTGCAATCAAATCTTAAAACTATTCTAAAATTCCCTGGAAGCCAATGAAGAGAAGCTAGAGTCGGAGTAATATGCTCTGTTTCAGCAGATTTGGTGAGGAGTCTGGACGAGCTGTAATTTATGTGGACTCTGTTGGCTCAGGCAGGTGAAGGGAGAATTTCAATAATCCAAACAAGAGGGAATGAAGGCATGAATGACAAATCTCTAAATTTCTTCTGGATCAAAACACGCTGATCTTTTGAAAGTTTCCTGAGCTGCAGGAACATGACAGGACGACTGGGTTTTTGTTGTCAATGGGATTGAAGCAGTAGATCCTTTTTTTCATTGATTACACTATAAGTGAGACGTCTGTATCACCTTTTAAAGTCTTCAGTTATCGTGGATGTGTAGTAATCTGACGACTCATTACTTTTCTTTGAAAGAGCTCTTCTTTGCCTCTGTGGTGCATGTGGTCTGTTTTTAGGCCACAGCCTCTGACTTATCAGCTGTCCCTCTTCCTTCCCTCCCCCCCCCCCTGTCTCCTCCATGGCAGTTGTGTCTCTCTGCCTGCTCTGTGTCTTTTACTTCCCGCCTCCTGTGTTCCTCTGTCTAGGTCATCAGGTAGATCCAGGAGCATGAGCAGGACTTTGAGCTGCGGGAGCAGATGTCTGGGTATAAGCGCATGCGGCGGCAGCACCAGAAGCAGCTGATCGCCCTGGAGAACAGGCTAAAGGCCGAGATGGATGAGCATAGGCTCCGGCTGCAGAAAGAACTAGAGACACATGCGAACAACACTTACATTGAGCTGGAAAGACTGGCCAAGCGGCACGCTGCTCAAACGGACAAAGAGGTACAGCCCTCTAGGTGTTTCTTGTGAATGAGGTGGAAACTACACAGTGATTCAGTTTGAGCTAAAAACAATATTTGTCAAGGCATTTTGGGTGAAATGTTCACTTTTTAAATGTCTCCTCACAGATGAAGTCAGTTGCATCAGAAGAGAGGAGGATCCAGCAACAGATTGTTGCTCAGCAGAAGAAAGAGCTGACGTCTTTCTTAGACAGCCAGAAAAAGGAGTACAGGCTTTGCAAAGACAAGATCAAAGAAGTAAATATCAAGAACAAAGTTTATGAACCTACTCGTCAGACACACGTTCTCGGAGGATTTAATTGTGTTTTGTTTGTGTCTTTTCTGTGTATCTGTGTTTCTGTTTCCGTTAAGGAGATGAGTGAAGACCCTTGCACACCCAAGGAGGAGAAGCAGGAGCGTCTGTCCAGGCACAAAGAAACAATGCAGCGCTCTCAGGCTGAGGAGGAAGCTCACCTGCTGGCCCAGCAGAGGCTGGTCTACGACCGGAGCTGCAGGGCCCTCAAACGCCGGAGTCTGTTCAGGAAGCACGAGTTTGAACAGGAGCAACTGAGAGAGGTAGTGAATTTATAGTGAATTTTAGGATGATTATTGGTGTTTTCACAAGGTGTGTGGACATTTAAAAAAAAGACCATTAAATAGTAGCAAACCTCCAAATCTTCTCAATCTGTTTGGACGTCGATCATTCCCTCTGACATTGCAGCTATTTTTTAGAATGGAATCTTGTATGTCATCTGCATAGTGCATACCAAAAACAATGATGTGAAGTTAAATAGGAGAGGACACTAAAATGATGATGCTCCCATGAAGCAAAACAAGTTTTAAGATTTCTAAGTAAAAGAATCAAATGAATCAACGTCTTGTTCCAGGAGCTGAACAAGAAGAGGACCCAGAAGGAGATGGAGCATGCCCTGATGATCCGGCAGGACGAGTCCACACAGGACCTGGAGCGCAGGCAGCTGCAGATGCTGCAGAAGCTGCGCATTGAACTCATGCGGCTGCAGCATCAGACGGAGCTGGAGAACCAGGAGGAGTACAACGGCCGGCGGCAGAGGGAGCTGCACAGGAAACACAGTCTGGAGCAGCGGCAGCAGCCCAGAAACCTCAAGGTGCCTGAAGAGTTTTCTTTACCAGTGTTTTTGGTTATTTAGTGATTTATTATCCAGTTAACTTCATGCCAACACAGGTTGGCTTATAAAAGGAAAAGGACATGGTTCATGACAAAAGGGGATTACATTTTAGGTTTAAAGTGGACGCTCCACAGGTACTGTACATCTGCCCTGCACGTCTACCATTGGTTAATGTACCTTGTATCTTATTGTAAAGTTCCAAATAGAAAACTATTATTTCTAATTAAGTTGTCATGAGAACTGCATTTTTCCAAATGTGAATGTTTCCACTTTCTCAACCTACCAATTGACAATATTGTTCAGTTTGAGCAGCTGCACAGTGAAGAGGTCAAAGCACATCTGTGCCACCTGAAATATTCAAGGTCACTGCAAACAAATAAATGAATTACTGAATTAATTGTTATTACGATAACACTTCAAAAGCATTTGCTCCACATTGGGGGTAGATTCAGTGTGGAACTAATGAAATCAGTCAAATTAAGAGACATATTGAACAAAAACAATTTTTTCCATCTTTTTTTCCATATTTTTATGAGTTTTGTGTTTTACCATCTGAATGTACAACACGAAAGAACAGGACACTAAACTGCTTTCTGTCTCCCTCTGCAGGCGCTGGAGATGCAGATCAAGAAACAGTTCCAGGACACTTGCAAGGTGCAGAACAAGCAGTACAAAGCTCTTCGGAACCATCAGCTGGAGGTCTGTCCCAAGGGCGACCACAAGAACATCCTGAAATGCCTGAAAGAGGAGCAGACGCGCAAGCTGGCCGTGCTGGCCGAGCAGTACGAGCAGAGCATCAACGAGATGATGGCGTCACAAGCGGTACGAGGATCCTGAAGCCTCTTGTCATGAGTTGCAAACGTGGACCTCAATCATCATTTGTATGTTGCATATTCATCATGACCACCATATGTGCATCAGTTGTTTCCAGCTTCATCTTGAATTTAAAAATCGAAAGTGCTGTCAACAGTTTTGCCGAAATCTCGTCGTTTTGATAAAAGTGGCCCGGCTTAGGCTCGCGGCTGATATGATTGTGACCGCTTCTGTCTCGCTGCGTCTCTAGATGCGACTGGATGAGGAGCAGGACGCCGAGTGCCAAGCTCTGAAGCAGCAGCTGAAGCAGGAGATGGAGCTGCTGGACGCCTACCAGAGAAAAACCAAGTCGCAGATGGAGGCCCAACACGAGCGAGAGCAGCAGAAACTGGAGCAGAAGGTCTCCATACGCAGAGCGCACCTTGAACAGAAGGTAGGTTTGAGATGGACACCGTTCTGAAACACCAAGCTACATGAAAGAATGACCTCAGCATAGGTAGCAGACAGATAAATGTGCAGAAGGAGATTTATTGCTCCTGTGGTGGCAGTTGAAGAAGATTTGAATGGCCCCTAGAGGCTGCAGTGTTCATTACAACCCCAGATATAAAAGTCCCAACAAACCCACAACTTTACTAGTCTGACTGTACCGGTAGTGTAGCTACAATACAAATGTTGGTTCCAGTTAATTCTAACCTGGATATGTTTTGGCTGACATTGGTGGTTTGCTGGGATATCTGCTGATTATATCTGTCCATTATGTAAAATGTGGTGTGCAAAGCTTCATTTTGTTTGTCCTAAAGGTGACAGTGCAGAAAAAACCAAAAGTACATAAAAAATGAATAGGGAACATCCTCCAGGGGGCATGAGCAAGCAAGCAAAGAGTATCATAGTAATCTTCTAATTGGAAAGATTGGTACAAGTTGAAATGTCAGTTTGAGGTGGCTAACAATGCAACTAACATGTTTTAATAATGATAAATGATAAATGGTCTGAATTTATATGGTGCTTTTCTCTCAAAGTGCTTGACAGTACAGTGTTTACCCATTCACACACATATTCATGCAGTGCAGCTATGGGCAGCACTCGCTCTGTGAGAACAGCACAGCCATCAGGGGCAATTTGGGGTTGCTAAAGGTCAGGAGAGCTACCCCTGACTGTTTTAAGTTTAATCCTTAAAGAACCATGAATATCCACAATAATTATCATGGCAACCTGTATGATTTCTTACTGTTAAAGTCACTGGCAACAGTACTGACATGCCAGTGGGACGAAACCATAGACTGTAAAAAAGGATGGACGACGTGTCTTCATTATCCAGAATTAAGCCAAAATATTCAAGATACGAGAGCTGCCATCTTGCATCAATAGGAGCCGGAGTTTTCACGCTAGCAAACCGAGGATGAAGCCATGAGGTCAAAATTTATTTGTCATCTATTGAGATTTATTTTTGTTTGGTCCGTGTCCCAGCCACTAACATGGAGGAGACGGTGTTTATGACCTATACTGCTGCCAGCCACTAGGCTTCGATCAAGGCGCTTTGGGCTTCACTATTGGGAAGCTGTCATGTTTTCCGTGTTAATATGTAGTCGATGGGCCAAACACAAGTCAAATTTCCACTTGATGAAATATCTGCCGTGATATTTTTCGATTTGCAGATTGAGGAGGAACTGGCCGCACTTCAGAAGGAACGTACTGAGAGGATCAAGCACTTGTTGGAACGTCAGGACAGAGAAATGAACACCTTTGACTCAGAAAGTAGAAGTCTCGGCTTCGGAAGCCTGGGATCTCTGGACTTCGCCAAAGAAGACAACAGATGAAAGTGGACTTATCTCTGGAGGAGAACATATCCACGCCCCCTTTTCACGTCCACCCCGCCGCTGGTCGCGCCCCACGGTGACGAAGCTGGATAACTTTCTCTTATTGCTTTTTCTTCTCTCGCAGATATTGCATCTTTGAATCGAGGTGTCTCGTGCAATGAGAACTTCTTTTGTGAAACTTGAAGGGGGAAAGTAAAACAAAAGAAGCAACAACAACAACAACAACATGTCAATAAAAATCAAACCTAGTCAGTGTAACTCAAAACCTACGTGTTCAAAACAAACAACAGACTCTTTTTTCTTTTGGTTTTCCTCCATGCCATTTCCTCCTTTTGGTATGAAATGAATAAATCAGGAAATTTTAGTAAAATGGGCACTTTGATATGTTTAAGTAGAAACCCATCATGTTCATATGATGCTAAATGTGTGTGTTACATGGAGGGACATTGTGGAATGTGAGCTGCGGACTCCCCCGTGGTGTTAAGCTGCTTTGTCTTTTAATTTACGAGGTTAATTTCATTTAGTTTTATTTATTTTATGCTCTGAATGTGGATAATATTACTGTATGGGGTCACTGGATAAAGTCAGAGTTTATTCATTATTTTTATTTTTTTTACATTTTCTTCGGTCATACTTCCATATTGTGCTTATGCATACAGTATACTGTGGTCCCTCACTTTTCTAGGCAACAGTTTTTTTTATTTGATATGTAGGATCGATTGGCATCAGCTTGATCAGCCCGTTTCTCTTTATCACAATTCAAGATCCCACTTGGTAAAACTGCTTATTATTGCATGCACTTTAAGGACAAATTCAGGTTGTGAAGTGAAGCATGAATCTGTCAGAGATTTTAGCTGTTTGTAAATAAAAGTGGTCATAGCATTTTTTTTTTTTTCAGTTTTCGTTTAAAGCCTATGGGTACTGGACATGAGCTCCATATTTGATATGATAATTTCACAAATGCCTTTATTTAAGTTGTGCCTGAAGCAGATTTGAGTTTTTTTGTGTTTCTCTATGTTTTATTTCCTGAGGCCGGCACCATTTTTTGTTTTGGTTTCATCTAAACTTTGTGAATCATTTAATGTTCACTAATCAAAGTTCTTGTAAAGGAAAAATGGTGAGAATTGTGCTGTATAACTTTTGATATCAATATTTGTACATGAGAATAATAGCTAGGACACACAGAGACACTGGTCTATTACCGATAGCAGAGCTTAACGATAAAGGTTTTTGCTTCGTTTTTGTTTTATAACATGAAGATACGGTCAAACGATAGCTCAGTATATTGCTAAGTGGAAATCACTAGACTCTCAGATTGTATAAATGCTGGTGAATGGAACCACAGACTTCTTGTAATATCATTCCGATTGATCTTTTATCGATCAGCGGTTCTAGAAAAAGGAAAAAAAACACAACACTTGAATCCAGATTGCATTTGAGTGATTTGTGTCTAATGATCAGATTTACATATTTTTTTGCCATGTTCATTAAGGTCATTGAACAGGTTGCACAATGTTTCCATTTATACCGAATGGGACGATAATTGTTTGGTGCTTAATTTCTAATACCACATTTAGCCTTGTAGTTTTGTGTCTTGGAGAGAGACGATTGATTTTTACAAAATGTGAACATGAAGCATTTTGAAGCCCCCCCTCCTCCCTCCCTCCCTCCCCCCCCCGAGTCAAAACACTACTAAGTTTTTTCAGACACTCATGACATATTTAGAGTACCCCATGCAGTGAAACCCTCTAAAAATGAAGTATATGTATGAAAAAATAAATACTATTTTATCACGGGTCAGTTTTTTGAAACATTGTTTAATTAATGTCTTGAATGCAACCCTGTTATGTTTGGACAGGTATTTCCTGTTTCTTTTGATTTCGTAGCCGCGGCTTGTATTGATGTTCAGTCGTATTCCTCACACGATGAAAGGCGGAAGACGTCCCCTGAATTAACACAGTATTTTAAACAGAGGAATATATTGAGTATCATTTCTGATGGAAATCGTTTTACAGACAGAAATCTAATTTCTGAACTTGTTGTGTTTGACCAGAATGTGCTGATGAAGTTGAATGGCTCCTCGAGATTTTTCAGCCTTTTACATTTTCATAAAAGTTTTTGGAAATTTGATGAAAAAGTTTCTCATATGCAGTAAGGCCTTTTTGTCTGGTCACATATGAACTGAAGCCTTGTGGACGAACCCGTTCCAGTGGGAAAATAAATAAAGTGCTACTGGGCTGCTGGAGTAAGGTTTGTCTTGAGAACAGTGATGAACCTTAACAATTTGTGTGAATTTTAAGTTGCCAGAAAGATGTATTTAGTTAGAATAAAAGGGGACTTTCCTGAACAACCGTTTCCTGTGCAGATAAAAGACAAAATAAAAGAGATTCTGTTGAAAAGAAAGTCTCAGTCAACATCCTGCATCTTATGACTTTGCATTTCATATTGTTTGTGGTTGAGTTTCCTTGTAATGCTTTGTTGTGGGGTTCAGGACTTGTTACTTTTGCTTTTCTTTGGTACCACATCACCGCCGTGACCCACATTGTGTCAAACACTTTCATTTTAAGTCACTGTAAATCTACAGGCAATTGCAGGTCAATGACGACTTGTGAAAACCCCATCTTTGAAATGGGAACAGGAGGTGAGAGGGAAGTTAAACAGCGTAGGCCTGTGCTGGGTTTTATAGGCCACTTTTAAGTTTCGGGTAAACTTGAATCTTGCTCGATTTAGGTGTTGATTGGTGTCTTTTTTTGGGGCACGTCTGCTGGCAGGAATCCGGCTGTAGTTTCCTTGAACCTTCGACGTCTGTGGCTCCATCTGCAGCAGTTGCCTGCCTCACCACAACCCCCCTATTATCCCCTGGGGCAAGTGGAAAGCCCCGAGGGCAGCAGAGAAGGTGGTTTTGCCTTTACCTGAAGTAATGCTGACAGGGTTGTGGTGCGTCGAGTTCCCCTTGGCTTTTCTCAAGCAGTCGGTGGTTTTTGATAACAATACAGCATCGAGTGTGGACGCTTGATACCGAGACATGAAAAAAAGGAGATCATGTCAGTGAGCTGTGGCATTGACCTCTCACCAACCCTGTGATGCAGACGGCTGACTAAACACATCATAGCGTGTCTCCAAGCAGAAGTGACCTCAATTCCTAGAGGTTAGTGTTAGTGAGACAACACATGAAAAACCCCAGTTTATCTTCATATTTCCCCCCAACAATCACTGGAACTGAGGACGCAACACCTCATGATGTCAGGATGAAATCATCCCCTGAGTTACATGCACTCAGTCAGTCAGAAGCTTCAGCTTGGTGGCGTCGTGAAGCATGCTTGAGTGACGCGGTCCCGCCCCTTTACGCACATGTAAAACTTTCTGATTGAGAAATGCGTTTCCTGTGACCTCGCCAACTTCCTGCACAGTGCCCACATGAGAATATTGCTGCAAAAACACGAGCACTGATTCAATTTAAATTGTAAAAATACAGTTATATTGATAAATGTTCAGTAAAAGCAGGAGAAATGGATGAAAATATGAAGATAAAGTTTTAAAAACTTTGCTTCTAAGAATGCAACTTGTACTTTCCAGTTACTTTTGGATGAGTATTAGGTGTATTAATGTGGCTCTGTTGTTAGTTTGTCATTTAAATCAGTAGAACCACTGATCTTTCCACACTTATCCCTCCGATTAGTTCATTAGAGGATGAATGCCTCAAATTGAGCTTTGCAGGTTTCTTAAGGTACATTTTTAATAATGGAAATCACCACTATCAAAGGGGGGGCTGAACCCGGTGCTTAAATTTATTTCCATGCATGTCTGACACTAGTTTCTAAATGTTGCAGGTTTATCTTCCTCAAGCGATTTAAATATATCACAAGTGTGACTAGTTTCCATGCAAAATAGAAAGGAAGTGCTTTTCAAGTGTCAAAAAGATTTAAGTTCACACCTGTGACAACAAGTGGGCAACGTCCCAACATGTCTGTGCACTGAGGCAGGCATGTGGGGACGTTGACCACTTGTTTGATGCAGAAGAAAAAAAAATGCACATGTGAAAAAAAAAGGAGGAAATTCTGGGAAATTTGGTTGCCTCACAAAGTGCACGTCATTTCCTCCTATGACAAATGTGTGGTTTCTGTCTTTTAAAAAAAAGTTTTAAAGCGGTGTGATTATGACAAGTCCGTGCAATTTGCCTGAGATACCGAGGAGAGAATGAATGGTCATGTAAAGAGAATGAGTTTTCAACAATATATGGAACTGACAACAAGTAAGTTTTTTTTTCAAATCTCTTCTTTTCTATTGGAATATCACACAGCAATTAAACATTGTCACATCTTTTCTTGCCATTGTGCATGTTTTGGATATTTTTTGTACCTGTTTCATATTCAATTTTAGTGCTTCACAGTGTTATATTTATAAGTTTTACAGCCTTACAGTCTATTATAAACTTACAAATTCAAGATTTATTCCTGCATGAGTAAATTTAATCAGTTTGTAAAGAGTTTGGAGAATCTGACCTTTGTTTAAAGAGACAAGTATGATGACAGGTCAGCATAAGTACATGAATTAAATGTGTAAAATCTCAGAACTGATAACATGACAGACCTGTCGTGTTCCTTCCTCGACTTGCTGGATGTTTTCCAGTCTATTTTTACCTCCTCTGCTCGCCGCTTGTGGCTTTAACGCCAAAGTTCCCCCTCGTTGATGTGATGTAGGATCATGGTAACTGACCGGTTCCTTTCTCCTCAGCGCTACTCTCTCTCCTGCTGGTTATGGCTGTTGATTCAACGAGGACTGTGGCAGCCAGCAGAAGCCAGCAGTGTGGGAATTCTCTGCAGCAGACTTTGAAGCTCGCCAGACTCGCACAGAAGGAATCCGTCGACCTCATCAAAACATATGTGAGTACGGGCGCAAAAGTGCTGCAGTTTGTTTTGCTGTGTTAAAATCCCCATGTGCTCGTGCAGTGTTTTATATAGCACATGGTGACTGTTCATGTTCCTCTTTGGGCTAATTGAATTATCTTTTTCTGCAGAAGGCCGCTCAAGGAGAGATGTCAGAGCTCTTCTGCAAGGTGTCGGTCAACAACGTCCCTGACCCCAACATCTCCGGCCTGGAGCCCTCAGAGAGGATAGCGAGCATCTACACGCACCTCCAAACCTTCATGGCACATTTCAAACGGGTGTACGAGCAGCAGACGGACTTGCAGTTACCATCGAGCCCGCTGCTGGCTGAGCTCACCGGTGTCAGCGGCCGCAGCAGGGGCCTGGCCGCTCTCATAAACGGCTTCTACCAGAGCCTCTTCCCGAACCTGCCCATGCCGGAGCCGGCGGGGGGTCCCACGACGCTACCTCCACCTCAGAACGTCTTCCAGCAGAAGGTCTACGGCTGTGTGGTCCTCAAGACCTACAAGGAGTTCCTGTCGAACGTCTCCCGAGAACTGAGAACCCTAAAGGGCAAAGTCTGCAGGAGGAGGATAGAGATGAACACCTTCTACTGAGGATGACCTAAGGCTGGCCTTAGACAGTCAGTTTCCAACAACACCTGTTCTCACCGGGTTTTGATAAAGACTTGTAAAGAAGTTTGAAGGTGGCTGGTACATCAGGGTAATTGATACTATTTATGGTATTTAATATTTATTTTCTTTTGTGTTCCCGATAAAATGGAGTCATGTTACAAATGAAGGGTGTGAAATCTCTATGAAAGTCACGTATATTTAATACATTTGATGTTATATAAGGATTTATTTTGCTGATGTAAACTTATTTACTGCCTATGGAATTATTAAAAGCAAATTTACAGCTGGACTTCTTTGTGATTGTTGATTTTCTACGTGTTGTTGCACAATTTGAGCGACACAGCAACACAAGTGTCTGGAAAAATGAGGATCTCTAAAGAGTAAACAGATTTTCATGCATTACACTTGTCTTCCCATTTGTTGAACTCATTTAAAGTGACACTATATCTGATTCTACATTGTTAGAAAGTTGAGAGAAACAGTTTAACTCATGTTTGAGGCGTAGTGTTTTCTGCACAGAATCACTCCATCAAAAGGAGTTAAAAGAAAATCAGGAAGCTGCTGAGACGCTGACCGAGCTGATATCAGCTCAGAATGACGCATGTGTTTGACACAAGGCTGCATCAGATAGGAAAGATTTCATGACACTGGCGGGACGTCTGGCCGGTCACAAGGTGCGGGTGAGAATACTGTACGTGTTAAACGCTTGCATCTTCATCAAGATGGAGGTGCAAGCGTGTGAAGGGTTGGTCGGAGAAAACAAGAGCAAAGTTGAAATTATGCAGAAAACCCTTATTTTAGTTGATGAGTAGAAGCGTGTAAACGTATCACATGTAAATCACAGATACTAGAAGTTTTGGTTGAAATGAAGTGATGCCAACTTAACTTTCCTAAAATCACAAGCTCTCAGGAAACTGGAAGTAGATGTGGGGGATTCACTCTAGGTCATGAATCAAGTTCCTCGTTATAACTCTGCTTTATTTAAAGCACAAACACAGAGGGTACGTTAGGACAACGCCAATTCTTCAGTCTAGGTTATTTATTCCTTCTCACTTCACAGGACCTGATCTTGGGGTGAAGTCTGCTGACATGCAGAGGCTCCTCAGACTGGTCATGTAAGGCCTCATGTAAAACAGATAACCTGAACAAGCCCGGACCCTTTACAGGTCCTTTAACCACTGACCCACCTGCCATCAGTCTACTGCACATTACTATGAGAGTGTGTTGACTTCTGCTCAGCACAGGTCGGTAATCTCATTTCTGAAGGGAGGAGGGATGCAACAAATTATTTCTCATTTGGACAATCAGCTTTTCATTTGGATTTGCACCAAATTGCAGTCCCCCAAATATGCCTGATCTATATTTTTCATCAAGACCCATGAATTATTCTCTGAGAAATCAAGGAAAATGTTGAAAACAAAAATCCCTTAAAAACTACTATTCTCTGAGCCGTTTGCTTTCAATTTGCACATGCAACTGCTTTAGGGATTTATAGTAGGATCCAAAGGTTTGAGGCCACTTCCCCATTTGTGGCTTCCCGCAGTTTAAAAAACAAAATGATATCATGTCATGGGCCGTGACAAACGTAAACATTAAAATAGTGAAGAACCAGGAAGAAAATGACTCAAAGTGTATCATGTTTAAAACCACTGCATCACAGATTTCACATAATCTGAAATTACACCCAAAAAGAATCAGGTGCAAGTTCATCACGCTTTAACTTGCTTTCCATCTTTTGTCCTGCAGAGGGCAGTACACTGCAGAGCTGGGCTGGAGTCTGACGTCACAGTGCATGAGCAGTGCTGCTGGCTATTTTCCATTCTCTACATTTATAGCTCGACTAAACAGACAACGTTTAGTTAACGTGCGAGTATTAAAGCAACAAACAACACAGATGCATCAACACAGTACAGTCACAGGAAAAGCATGTGGAGTCAGTGCAGGCCAGTGGAACAGCAGATCTCCATGAAAGGAAAAGAGTATGGAAGATTAGGGGAACTGCTCCTGATCACACTTTTATAACTCACCTGCATTTATTATTTCTGTCTTTGCCCCTTCTACCCTCCTGTAAATGATTTTGATTCCAGTGGGATTTCAGTCCTCAAAGTTTTTAAGGAATAGGAAGTAATTAGAGTAACAGGATTAAAAATAGCTCTTGAGACTTCTGATATGATGAATATGTAAACGCTTTGCTCACACTTGTGTTAAATGTTGAAATAAAAAGGATCTGGTTAATTGTAGGATTTACGATAAAGAAATATCACGAGGGAGGATATTCTCTAAATCACCTTGTGTTGTGACTTCTCTGCATTCTTCAAGAGACGTTTCTAATTTTAAAATGTTGTAATTAGATCATATACCACAGATCGCACATTTAACTTAGTGTGCGACTAGTTCAAGTCACACTCACACACGGACTTTTCTGAGAAAGCAAAGTGTGACCTGCTGAAAGTTCTTAGAACTAATCAGATTGTGCCGTTTAGCATTTTTAATCTCGCATGAATGCACACTCCCGTTTCCTTTTTATCAGAAATGCACATCATCAAATAGAGTCAGGCCTGTTTTCATGGGGGTTTTTTTATTGTGCAAATGTCGTGTGCATAGCATGAGCCATGTTAAATATGCTGCAGTGTCAGCGTGAAGGCATTTCTTATTGTTGTCCTATTATTTCTAGACATATACATTTAAAGACAAACTCTTTTATCCCTGATTATTGGGTGCTATTGATAAATGGCATTAACAGTTATAGCATCCATATTCGCATGCATAGTCGTACCGTCTGTTACTCCAGACATGGATATTTGATTATTGCTTTGTCCAACTACTAACAGGCTGGTTATTATATCATGTAGTGCCTCATATTATTGCTTACAGTCAAATAAAAATAATCCTAAAACATAAATAATATAATATATAATAATATATATATTTTTTTCTTTGGATCTGCATAGTTATTCCAACATGAGTAAGGCATAAAGTCAGTGCAAGCGACAAACGTTGGTGTAGGAAACAGGCGAGAGTTGCTGTTATCATGAAAACAACGATGTGTGTCCTCAGAGTCTTCGCCGAGTCACCGACTAACGTACCAGCGTCACTTACACAGGGTCGACGTGTCCATGTTCAAAAAGCGAATGTTCATTTTGGATTCAATTTCAAAGCCATGCAGCAGCTGCAAAAAGAGTTTGACTTTAGTTCCACATGACAATTTAAACTATACTTGTATGTATTGGAAATGGTATTATAGTGTATTATAGTGTATGTTCTGGTTACCAACCTTGAGGAAATGCTCAAATGTGATCCCCTCATAGAATTCATCAGGCTCCTGCGTAGGACAAAGAGTTTACAGACACTGTGCAGACAAACTTGGATTTAAAACTTGTCATCTTATAGCTTACGCACCATGTGACCCATTGAAATGCTGGCCACCTCCAACATGGCTGCATCGGCAATGCTTTTGGCCGTCTCCTTCTCCAAAGCCCCGCTCCGAGATAACAGCTCCTCCACCACCTGGACAGATGTAGAAATACAACAGTTGAAATACTAGAAGGGCACTTAGTAGAGCGTACACTCCACCAAGGCCCAACAGTCCGCTATAACTCAAATGTAATGGATTCTTCCTTGACCCACACTGCCTCTTTCCACCAGGTTTTGTGTAAATCAGTATATAGTTATTTTTGTGGAATCTTGCTCACAAACAAGAAAACAAACAAACCTCCTTAGCGGAAGTCATAACATTACTACATTGAGTTCTATGACACTCCGATCTCCGGGCTGGAGGAAATGACACCCCTCCTCCCTTCACTCATTATCTGCCAATCAAGTACATTGCAGGAAGTCAGTTGACTCTTGAGCGGTAGAGTGTAGATGTCCGATAACCAGAAGTGGAGTTATATATATATATATATATATATATATATATATATACTGTAAAACATAAAGAAGACTTTGTTCTGCTTTGCTGAATCAGCATCTTAAATTATAATAATAATAATCAGGACTCAGGAAGATTTTCCCCAAACTGTGCACAAACATTCTTGTAATTTTCAGTTAAGTTTATTTAAAAGTTTTAACAGGGCATGAGTGGAGCATTTTTTTTGTCTTACGTGTCTGTATTCCTCCAGGGTTATTGTCCCATCGTTGTCTGTGTCGTGCATGTTGAATAAAACTGTGGAGAAGAACACAACCATCAGCTGCGTCTCGGTCACAGATAACTTCGAGCACATGATCGTGTGGTTTGTGCTCAGACGCACATCTCAGTTTCTCCCTCCTGACGTTCTCACGCTGCTCGTCTGTCATGTGCAGAGACGGGGGCCTGAAATGGGACATGACCACCAGGAACTCCTCAAAGCCGATCTCCTGGACCGTGCCCTCGCCGTTCTGATGGTAGTTTCTATAGAAATGCACGGTGATCCCATTAAAACCCTGACATCTACAGGAGAGATAAGTTTCAGACTCAAAAGGTATGGTCACTGCACCTTCTGTCAAAGAAAGCCTCTACGATCTGTGCACGGATGGGGTTGCACGCGAGATCTGGGATCTCATTGAAGTGATCTCTCCTGAGGAAAGAAGGCTTTTAAAGGAGTGGCACAAGGTGTCACACAAGACATCAACAGAGGTCACGTGCTACAGGCAGCCTGTGGCCACATGGAGCCTGTTAGGCAGGTTTCCATTTCCAAGGAAGAAGGTGGAACAGCGAGCCATTTTATTAGGAAAAGTTGCTTAAAAAAATAAATAAATGAAAATTACACCACAAGGTCAACTTACCGCAGAGTTTCTTCATGGTGGCTCAGCTGTTTGAATCTTTTATGCAGGACTTTGATCTGTTCAAATGAAACTGAAAGAAGCAACGTTAGGTCTAATTCTAATTTGAACGAATGAATCATTTTGACATTTTAAAAAGGTCCAGTGTGTAAGAAATTGAATATAAAATAATCCTAGTGATGTTTTCACGAGTGTGTTTCATCTAAATTGTACGAATTGTTGTTGTCTTTACTCTTTATATTTAAATACTTTATATTTACATCGTGAGTGGCTCCTCTCTACGGAGGCCGCCATGTTTTTTACAGTAGCCCAGACTGGACAAACTAAACCTTTTGAGTTGTTATGACAACTGAAGGCTACCACAGGTTCTCTCTCATGTTTTAAAGGGGAGGGTGAGGTGAGGGGTATTCAGCTGTAGCATGCAACTTCACCACTAGGTGTCACTAAACTCTACACACTGAACCTTTAACTATGCAATGTGTTTGTTCTCAATGAACAAGCTCTTTAAGTTCTACAGGAAACTTTCATGGCAACAGATTTGTATATTCATATTTTATGTAAAACATTCTGGTTTTGCCTGCTGCTATCCCCCATCCCTGAAACGTACACTCCTGTGAACTTGAATTATTCATCGGTGCTGCAGCAGACCAGCAGCTTCAACCTGACACACATAGAGAGGCTGGACATGTGTGTTTATATGATAAAGACAAATAACAGGCCTGATCACCTTTCTGCTCAACAAATGTCAGACACTGGATTTCAAGATAAAACTGGATTAAACCTGTAATTCCAACAGTGACCTCATGTTTTTCCTGATGTCATTTCAAAAGTCAAACACACATTAACACTCACATCCCGTCTTCTCCGCCAGACCAACGTATTCTGGATGACCGGACGCAGACTGGAGAGCACCCATTCCTCCACAAGCCTCCCGACCCGTCCACCTCCAGACGGGACGTGTCCGGGGTCGGATCTCAGAGGATCGTGTTCCGGGGATCCTCCATCTCCACCGGGCTGTGAGGGAAACACAGCTGAGCTCCTCCACCGCCTCCTCCTCCTCCTCCTCCTGCTCCTGCAGGTCCCATCCTCTGCAAACACCAGCGACCACTTCCTGGTGACGACACACCGCCACGGGAACAACAGGCTGCACTTTGAATTATTCATCCTCACTCTGTTTATTATGTGTTATTTATTCAGAGGCTGCGACCGGTGACTGTGTGTTTGTTTACTGCAAAGAAAGATGAGGAGAGACACAAACATGGTTCTCAAATATCAGTGTACAGGATTAAATGACTGAGACGTGAGGGATGTTGTTTCAAACACTAAAGAAAGTGTTTGAATTTTACATATTTTAACATGAATTATGAGAATACCAATGAACTAGTTCCACAGGTGGGACATTTTCTTATGTACAAATACTTCAAACATTGACACACTGACAACTGTTTCTTCTAAACAATGTTTTAAATGCTTTTATTTTGTTGATACGTACGTTTCTACGTGTTCTCCCTGTTAATAGGGTTCTTCTGGTAGTTTTTCCTGACTCTTGTTGAGGGTTAAGAACAGTTATTAACAATTATTCAAATGAACAACAATAACCTGAAGCATGACCATACATATCTTTAACTAACACGACAGGCCACTAAAAACTAATGAATCAACAATTTCAAAACCACCATTGTGAAAAAGATAATGACAAAAAAAGAGTTAACTGGAAACATCCCCCCCTCCCCACGATGCAGCAGGAACATGGTACGGTCCAATTAGCAAACATATTTAAGCAGGTCTGACACAGCTGAGCCTCCTTTTGCTGATCAGCCAGGGAACACAGCTACAACCCACAGAACTGGTGAGTCAAAGAAAACTGATTCAAATAAAAAATGTAATGTCAAATTTCTGCTAATAAAATTGACTATCTTATATGAAACCAGTATCTGTGTGAAGTTATTTTGTTTGTGCATTTCTAAGTGTTGTGCTTAAAAAAAACAAGAGTTGCCTCCATGCTGTTTCATTGTGGCTGTAGAAGCAGCCGTCAGCTAAACACAGATCGTACACATACAAAATCTAACTTTTAATTTGTGGACATGTCAAGGCTTTCAGACTTTTGACTGTGGCATCCTTATAAAATAAGATGTGTCCGTGTGAAATGATTTGTGTGTAACCATAAAAGCACAGTTTGATGGATGTATGTTCATAGAATATTGGGATAAGAAAACAAGCCCTAAATTTATTAACTGTTGTGGAGCTTTAAATTATTTAGCGTAAAACATTTCTCAGGGCTTTGGTTGTTTGTGTGTGAATGTTTTATTGTGAATAATATATTTCATGTGTGTGCTGAAGGGTTAATCTATTGGTGTGGAGTATTTGTTCTCTTGAGCTTGTCTGTTTCACTGTAAAGCACACGGCGTGTACCTCTGTATGAAATGTACTTTATAAATGAAATAGTTTCACATCCTATGGTCTTCATCAGGTGTATCAATGTTATTTTTACAAGGCCACATCACTTGGTCTTCAATTGTGGGGACGTGTAATATAATATGTTAGGTTTTAAAATTCATTAATTATTATCTTAAAACCTGCAGTTACCCTGTTTATACATATGTATTCTGTATGGGGGGCTGTAAAGTTATTCTATTGGTGTTGAGTATTTAAATCGATTGATTGTTGTTTTGCATGTTTTACTGTAAAGCATGTGGAGTCTGCCTCTGTATGAAATTTACTGGTCTTCATCAGGTGTATCAATGTTTAAAGTATTTGTATAAAAGTAAATATCTGACAGAGATAGCAGTATGGCCAGTAATGGTCAAATGTCAATGATAGCTGGATGATCAGTAGTAAATGTGGGCAGGCATATTGTGTGATAAGCAAAATGTCTGCAATAATAGTCCACCACGATCCTGCTCTCTCTAAAAGTTTCTTCTCTCTTGTCCATCAGTGTCTTCGTCAGTGTCTTTCAACAGCACCAGTTCGTTTCCAGGATCTAAACTGGGCGCAGTGTCAGTCTGACAACAACTTTTATCACGCCTCTTCATGGTTTGATGCTTTCCAACAATGTGTCACTGTTAGTTTGTGTGAGTGAAAGCTTCAGTGTGAATAATGTACTGCATTTAATGTGTGCTCTAAGTTTATTGTATTGGTCTGGAGTATTTTCTGTTTAACTGTAAAGCACATGGAGTCTGCCTCTGTATGAAATGTGCTATATAAATTGATTTATATCCAACTGTCTTCATCAGGTGTTTGTCTAATTGTTACAGAATGAAAGTAATTAATTTGTATTTTTTCTCCTAGGATTTTAACACCAATGATTGAAGGCTCCAGAAAAGCTTCTAAATGGATCTTGAGGTGAGAATTTATAATTTTTTGAAAGAGTAAACTTTGAACCTCACTGATAAAAGTTGGTCATACACTGCGGGGGGTTTATTGTGGCCCGTACTGCCAAACTGATGGAGCGTGACTTTTTTGCATCTTTGCTAGTAGTTGAAATATTTGTGGTGGTTATTAGAAGTTGGAAATTTAAACTTCTGACCTCGGCTACTGAGTTGACATCCACCAGAGCAACAACACACATATTGTGAGACATAAATGAGGCCTTCCAGTTCCCACTGGCTTTGTTTCATCATTTTTTAACAAATTAAGTAATAACTGTAGTTGCTTACAAATGAAAGCTTTGTCGGTGGGTTAACGGTTAGACCATCAGGCGTGTTGCAATTCGAGTTATTGTGACATCACTTCTGGGGGCGTGGCCTTGAAGTCAAAACATGTCAAACCCCAGATCGGTCAGCAGAAAATTTGCTGAAGAGCCTGAACTACTCAGAGAACCTATTGAGACACAACATGGAGGGACTGTTATACCCTCACATGTTTCATCAGGATCTTAAATGAGCTCACTGTCATTTGTCGTCGAGCCCAGTCAGCATTTGTTGAGACCGTCATGTGATTGCATTCAAAGCCTGTTGTGTTTTTACAGACCTGCAACGTGATGATGCAAATAAAGATGTGATCCAAACAGTTCCTGGTGACTGAAATGTTTTCATCAGTGATCTCTCCTCACCGACACTAGTCCTGGTTCGGCTTTGAGAGGAAACCTACTCGTGAACATTTTGTCACTGGATTGATCAAAGTGACAAACTAAATGATGTATTGATCAAAACTTTGTAGTGCTCACGTACACCACATGGTGGCAGCATTTTATAAAGAAAAGGGTGGGCATTGGTTCCTGACTAAAGAAACATCAGTTATTCTTGATGTCAGTTTGATTTGTTTTCATTTGGGCCGAGGTATAAAACTTCACGTGTAGCACTTGTGGTTCTATATTGTCATCCTCTCTGTTAATATACAGGGTTCTCGTTTTCAGTATTGTAGCAACGCTCTCCCTTCTCCTCCCTCACCATTCATACGCCTTTGTATGGGTTCTCATCAAATTACTGTAAGCCGATCCCAACCTTTCCTGTTTTCCATCCAGTCCTGAAGAACTGGTTTCATCGCTGCTAATGTTAAATCAACAGGCTCATTAAACACAACTGACCGGCTTAGAAAACAAGATGGCAATCAAACCATTTTCTCCTGGTATGTCAACCTACTTTTCTTTTACATGCTAGCTGAATGAATGACTGAATGAATTATTTCTTTTTGGGGCATTTTAGACAAAACAAAAAGATTTAAGTGCATATTTCTGTCCAAAAGGAGAAGGAATAAAGTGAGAACTTAACTGACAAAGGATGTAAACTAAGAAATTTGTCATTCTCTACATGTGTACACGGTTGGTCTCAGAAATCCACTCGGAACGAGTCCAATCAGACTCAAATGTGAGCAACTGTCCTTAAAGAGTTTATGGAAATTGGGAGTTTTTAAGTTGAAGCGCTCAACCTTTTTTTCACGCAGACGATTGGCAAATCTGAAAGCCTCATTATGGCACCAGTCGATTATGAAGTAAATTAAGGTGCAGTCGCAGAATGTCATGAGCACTGGGAAATTTCCTTGGGCTCTTTCTTCTTGTTTCAATATAAGTGGTCTGATTGGTCCCACTCCATCCCCTCAAGCCACAATCAACTGCTTGTGAGCTTTTTCAGGTCTGTGTGCCACGATTGTGTGAATCTGATGAAGTGAAACCTGAGTCAAAGCATTAGACCTTAACCCATGACCAGACTAACAAGTTGGGGGGGGCCCTGAAGGTTTTGTTGACACTGTTGCTAACCCCTCCCCACACAAACCAACAAACACTCCCACACTGGACTTGACCCCGTGAGATGGCTTTATTTTAAATTACCAATATACAATGTATGAGCACAATAGAAATTCCAAAACCAACATTTTGATACAAGATTAAAACAATACAGGGCACTCTGTGGATAATGTACTTGAGTGGTGCAAATTTCTACCTAAATTTTAAATAAATCAATTTACAAATAACCAGTTTAACTGAGTCTCGAGGGGAATCTGGTCCCCAGGGTGAGAAATCCAGTCATCTACAGCCCGAAGTTACTATTCTTCATAAGCCCTGAGAATGTTAGATTATAAGACTATAGCCTCTGTCAATGACAAGTAATGAAACAAAGAATATTTAAAATATAAAGTATGTACACACAGGAGATCCATCACTGTCTGTTAGGGGCCCACAGGGTCTCAGTCAGTGTCTGACAACAGCACCAGTTTATTTCCAGGATCTAACCTGGGAACAGTGTTGTGAGTCTGACTAACTTTGCGTCTCATGGTTTGACCACTTCTAATAACATGCTACTGGACCTGGTGAGGTGTGGATGACGGAGGGATGTAGAACCACAGGAATAGTTTCTGATGAACACGCTGTCACCTTGTAAGAACGTTTTCTGTTTGCGTCACGGGTGTTTTTCTGTTAGATTTGATTTCCCTTCTGTCACGAGCTCGTCAAGTCGGAGCCGAGTCTCTGTGACATCCTCAGCTCTGCAGTCGACAGGATGCTCGTCACATGGGGTTTGATGTGATAACCGAGCGGGTATCTTGACAACCTGGTTTGCACTTTATCACCTTTCATTATTGTCATTCCCTCCATGAAGGTCTGAGCCTCCCTCTCTGTCAGTAGTTAGACGATTGGGTGCAACGGTGCTGACCTCACATTTCACAAAACATTCTGACTCGTCAACAACTATAATTTGGCATTTGGGAAATAGGCTCAGTTGTCTGATACCAACAGTTTGGTTGGACAGTTTGTAGCCTGTGATGTGGTCGTCTTTGCTCCAGCTGAATCCTGGACGACTCCACTCATGGGTGTGATGGTGCAGGAGGTTATGACTTGTGATGTTTTTGTCTTTTTCCACATCCTGATTGATTCCTAATCACCACACATGAGATCCAGCAGGTCGCTCTTGACGTGTTGTGTGGATTTGTAGTAACTTGAATATTCTATCGGTGTGAGTGTAGCATCTCTTGAGTGCATTTCTAATTCTCGCTTGTCTCCCAACAGCTTTTCTACCTGTTGCAGAACATGCATTCAAGCTTTGCACAGTGTAGTATCGCCCCCTAGTGGAACTCTTTATTAGTGCCTTTATTCTATGCAAGGCACACAAATGCAGTATTTACTCAAAGTTGACACTATTCAATTCCCATTATAATTTTCATCATTAATGCAATTGTTACTATTACCAACCATTATCATTGCTACTATTATTAGTTGGTTCTATCATTAATATCAATATCTTTAAAGTTCCATTGTGTAAGCTCTAGATAAATGGGATCTATTGGCAGAAATTGAATATAAAATAATCCTAGTGACGTTTTCACTAGTGTTTCAACTAAACGGTACGAATTGTTTTCTTCAACGTAGAATTGGCCCTTTTATATTTAAATACTTTATATTTACATCAGGAGCAGGACCTCTCTACGGAGGCCGCCATGTTTTTTTTACAGTAGCCCAAACTAAACACCTTTTTGAGTTTTTATGACAACTCAAGGCTGCCACAGGTTCTCTTTCATGTTTGGGAGGGTGAGGGGTATTCAGCTGCAACATGCAACTTCACCACTAGATGTCACTCAATTCTACACACTGAACCTTTAAGTATCATTTTTGTTTTCATCACAAGATCCTGTTCATGCTTAAATACGATTGGAGACTCTGGTCCTTTTCTCTCCTCTCCCCCTTTCCAAAATACTTCTCTCTTTCGCCCCACATTTTTTTCCTCTCACCCAAAGGGTCAAGGCAGATGTTTGCCCACACGGAGTCGGAGGATTCTCCCAGTTAAGTGCGTTGTTTTGTTTTTTCTCTCTCCACCATCTCAAAGTGTTTGCTCGCTGTGGGTTTCTCTGTTATTAGGTCTCAACCTTAAAGCACCTTGAGATGTTTGTTTTGATTTGGCGCTATACAAATGAAATCCCAGATACGATACAGATGTAGGCTACTCCATACAATGATACAGCACTTCTTACCTTCTTGTGGCCTGGACAAAATGGATGTGAGCCTAAAGTGATCCACTTGTAAAATAGCAAATGTGGCCCAAACATCCTTAAACAAATGTGAGCCTTTTTGTTGGCAAACATGTGGTGCTCTAGACAAGGTGTAATCTGGACGGAACCTAAAGTGGCCCATGGTGAATATGGCCCAAATTGCATAAAACAAATTCGGGCCCCCCCTTTGGTTGACATGAAGTATTGCTATGGCTTAGTTATGGCCCAGATGAAAAAGGAGCAGGCCGCCCAAGTGCCATCATTCCGTGTGGTGTGGGGGCCGGGTGTGGGATGTACGCCAAATCTGGGCAGAAACAATTTTGTTATGTGGGATGAAGTTGAATTAAATCACAAGCATTATTGACAGAGGCATGTATAACAGCATCAGCAGGTCAGAGTTTTTATAAGTTAACAGGCTTTAATGGCGTGGTTACAACACAGTTACTGGCCCCTGGCGTTTCAGAATAAAATTATTTTTCAGTGGTTGAAAGAGCTCGACCAAATGAGACCATGCTCATTTATTTTCTCTGTGCAGAGGAATTGATGCGTCTGCTCCTACAGAATCAATCTGGTCTGAAAAAACAATACATTTTCTTTTCTTTATCACTCTCTGCCCTTGAGATGCTCTTTCTCATAAAATTGGCTCACTTGCTGCGTGTGTGTGTGTAAACCATTACCGAGCGCACTACGTCTGATGGCTGGGAATTGATTTGAATAAAGACTCGGCTTCGGAGAGAGAGAAGGGGGGCCAGAGTAAATATAAGGAGGTGCCGGTTATTTACAAACACAAAAAAATAGGGGGCGGAATAAGCGTGGCCAAGGAGAGAGGGCAGCCTGAGCCTGCTTTGCATGCATGGGGGCTTGTGTGGGAGAGGGGAGTTGACAGGGCGACGCAGTGCTGCCTCCAGCTCTCAGACAACAGCTGCTCAGAAAGAGGAGACGTCCTGAGGGTGCTGCGACATGTCTCGCTCTCTCTCTCTCCATCTCACTTCACCTGTCTGCCTCTTCCTTTCTCACACACACACACACACACACACACACACACACACACACCTTTCTCAATGATGCACACACACTGGGGCAAGTGTGTTGTGAGATTCATAAGAAATTGGCAGGCTGCCTGCGCTCAAACAAAACACTCCACAATAAACCATGAGGCTGAATTTCTGATGGAATCTCTTGTTTGTTCTTGTTATTCAGAAAGATGTTTATAAAGAGTAATTACCTGCAGTTTAATGGAAATGAAATCGTCTCCCTCCGCTGCTGTCCAAGCTGCTGATGAGACGTTTGAGCAGACGAGCGTTTGTCTTGACTTCGAAAACAAGACTTTTCAAAATTTGCATCAGTGTAATTTGGTTAATTTTCTGTGTTTTGATCTATTTTATTCTGCAAAGAATAGAAAACCAATTTATGCTGAGTAATTTTATTCAGGACCACACACACACACACACACACCACACTAACACTGAAGATTGTTTGATGTGACAGCTCCTGTTTTTATGAAAGTTTTCTCCCCCATTAAAGAGAGAATCGCTTCAAAGTTCTTCGTCTCACATGAAAACTTGAGAGATCATTTAATCACCAACTAATCCAAATGAGTGCATGACAAATTAATGAATAGTCGCCCTGCATCGATAAAGCAGACTGTACATTAATATAAATGGAGCTGAAATGAGACCGAAAAGCCACTTTTTGTTTTGAGTATAGTTTTAATTACTTTCATCAATTTGGAGGTGAAAACATCCAGAAAGGACGATCGGGGGGGCTGAGGATTGAGTGAGAAATAATCCTGTCATGAGGGACACTCGCTGAAAATACCTTCTGTCTGAGGCTAAAAGACAAAATGTATAGAAAATGTATTTTTGTTTAAATTTAGCATCGAACGGTGAGGAGGAATTTCAACGCTTAATTAAACTTATTAGTCTGTCTCATGCAGTACATCAGGAAAGTCGTTTCATTTCTCTTTTTTTCCAGTTTGCTCATGTATTGATGGCATAAAAAGGGACAAAGAACTGTACCTTTAGCTTGTTGCCCTTGGTTTGTCAATAGAGAAAAGCAGAAGGGATTGCAGAGGCATGGACGGGGCAGGGTTTGATCTCCAGACAGAGAGCAATCAATTTTCAGAGTACAAGCGGTTCAGACGCGGACAAAGACGATGCTAGGTTACACTACGAGACAGTATGCTTGTCGGAAAACGTTTTTAAGTGAAGTTGGGAATCATTAGTTATTAAAATCAAGATCAGGAAGACTTATTCAACCTGTTATTTTCAAGTGATGTAGAAATAGTAATATTCTTTCCTGTGTCAACTTCCTCCAGAGTCTCTGTGGGATCCCTCATCTTTCCCAGGGGCCAGATGGACGATGTAATCCCTCCAGTGTGTCCTTGGTCTGTTCTGGGGTGTCGTCCCAGTTGGTCATGCCTCAGGACGTCTCCGAACCGAGGAGTGTGGCCTTTTCAACCACGCCTGTTGGCTCCTCGCACAGCGAAAGGAGCGGTGATTCAGCGTCGAGGTTTTTCAGAATCACTGAAGCTCAGTTTAACAGGCAGACACCAGCCAGCCGGCGGAGAAACCTCATTACAGCCGCTCCTACCTGCGATCTCATTCTCTCTGTCACTATTCAACGAGGACGTGAACCAGGGCCGACGGTTCAATTGAGAGTTTTACTCTTTGGGCTCGGCTCCTGACTTTCCCCACCGCATTGTGATGCAAAGCCTCGCCGGCCAGTGGCCCTAACCGACCATCAATCTCACAGCCCCCTCCGTTGCTCCACAGTACGCCGCCGCTCTGTGTGGCAGCTGCTCCCTCCTCGAGGAGAATGAGAAATCTACGCCCCAAACCTCCCAAATCCCCAACACTCCACTTCCCATTTCAGTGAAGCCAACAGGAGAAAATCCTCCTCCAAAAGTAGAAATGCCTCCACAGATGTCAAATGCCCCCCCCCACCCCCGAGGTACATTTACATGTAATTTGCTCAGTGTATTAAGTTAACTATTAAGACAGATAGAGTTGAACTGACTGTTCAGTGTTCCCCACTTTCCTTTAGTTGAGTTAATTAATCTTGATAACTGATAAACGGTAGCACTGTAAGAAGGGTCAGAGTTTGAATTCCGATTTGCCCGGGGTCTTTCTGTGTGGTCGTTGCAAAGCTCTCGTGACCCTTGACATCCAATATTGAATCTGTTCATGAGTCCAAATTTCCTCGAGGCATTACTGAATGTCACGGGACCAAAAACGTGTTTTGTGAAGCCACCTTGACCTTTAACCTTCCTCCAGCCCAATCATTTCAATGAAACCATAAGCCTGAGTAAACATTTGGGCTGAATTTGAAGAAATTACCTCAAGGCATTCTTGCAATTTCATGTTCACAAAAATAGGACAGATGATGGACAGACGACCATAAAACGTCGTCAGCTCGACATCCTAAAACTCATGTGATTAACCAAGGTATAATTATCTCTATAGTGACATTGAGCCAGAGTGAGTGTTTTAATTTGACCTAATTAAAACTTTCTATTGCAGTATTCCTACTTGTTCAGACTAAACAAATCAGACGCATCACCTTATGGGACGCTATGTCGTCTGAAACATTGTCTGTCTGAAGGTCGGTGTCGCTGTTAAGCAGACTTCTCGTAACCAGTGTCCTCCAGTCACGCTCGGGGCTTTTTAGTGAAGTCTTATTTATCTAAATACCAAATGCAGAAAATGTTTAATGTAGCTTAAGTGGCTGAAAATGGAGTTTCCAGAGATTTATTGGCGAGGGAATAATGATATTGAAAAGGTCTTATGTGGGGAAACTGATGGTCCATTAGGAACCTTGCAGTTGTAGATGTTATGGATTCAGGGCCACGACTGTGACCTTACATGTAATCAAAGTCTATCACCGAAGAGTTTACGACCTCTAGGCTGTGAATGCCAACACATTAACTTTGCCTCGACGTTAATTTAGGACTTGGATGCTTTAACCTATTTATCCTCATAGACCAACCGGCGGTCTCATTAGAAATCCAAATGATCAGCCCAGACTTTGTGCAAGTCTACTGAACTTAAATGTCAAAGCAAGTCATCAACCCAGTGATTGATGCAAAATAAGCCCCACAAAATAACAAGGAAATAAACATAAAATAATGACAACGCATCAAATTTTCCACCCGAAGTGATGGTACAGCTAAAATAAAATGGCATATTGGATTTCACTGAGCAGATACAGTACGTGATATGCATGGATTTTTTTTTTTAATGAAAAAGCAAGGACAGCCGTCCAAGCCTGAAGATGGAATGTTGAGTAGATGTGGGGCGTCACAGAGGTGGTCGACTGTACACTGCAGATGAATATGTGATTATGTCTCCCTGACTTATTTTAAAAGAGACCACAGCTTTTTGTCCGTCAGGTTGTTTTTAAAAATACATCAGTCTTCCTCTGGTCTGATGTGAGCCCCCCCCCCAAAAAAATTGCATCTGAAGTAAAAATAAAACCACAGATGAAAATAAAAGACTAGAAATTTCTCAAACCATATTGTTTTCTAAAAGAGCTTTGAACCACCCTGCATGAACATTTATGATCAAGGACGTGCACAAATATTCTGGAGGAAAAGAACAAAACAATTAAACAGTAAAAGTTGTGAGAAAAATTCTGGAAAATTGCAAAAACAAAACAGGAAAATATGGTATTTTTAATTTCCCCAAAAAGTGATTAGGAAAAACACTAGAAAAACTGAGGAGAAAATTCCTACAATCTCGGAAAAATCCCCCCCAAATTTCAGAAAATGCTGTCACTTTTATTGTTGGTAAAACCTGAAGGACAATTTACTCATGAGAATATGCATCTATTTATCCTCCGGGACACGAGACCTTGACTTGACAAGACTGGATCATGCAAACGGCTCTGGATCATGGTTCCATGTTTAATAAACATCACCATCACCACTCAGGCCAAACACAGAACTGTTTACTGCAGCGTAAACAAACAGGGACTCTGGGATCCGTGGATCAGGAGTCAGAATTTCTGTTAACTGTGGCACCAAGGTCAGAATCCTGACAGGTGATTGTTGTTGATGAGCTTTAACTTAAACCGTTGTTTCCTCCACCACTTTCTCACACAGATGTAATCAAAGTGTTTTTCATGACGTTTGCTGTCAGTCAGTCCTCAGGAGATGAATCTTAATGATGCTGGTTGAACCTCTGAAGTTTGTTTTCTTTTTACCCAGAGCTGCGTCATGGTCCAAGTGGCAGATTTAATACGTTCAGCAATAAATATTTTTGTTGCAGATTTTTAAAGCCATTTTTATTCGACTGTTACTGTGAAAATACGTTGTCGTACACGTTTGCAAAAGGTGATTCATTTCCCTTAATCCATTTCATTACAATTTGATTTACAAACATAAAAGGCCATCGTAAAAAATAAACATAATTAATTGTATTATCAGTGTAACATCCCATTGCTCTTCTTAAACACACACACACCGTGTTGTCTCGGTTTGAGCACCACTGCTCTTTGTATCTGACCACACAAAGTAAACAACACACTCGTGTACGCCGACTTAAAAAATGCACCGGCATGAGCCAAGGTCGGCGCCGTGTTAGTAATCACTCCCCAGACATATCTGTCTGTAAATTGTGGTTCTACAGGAATATAGAAGCAAAAAGGATGCTGCGTTTCAGACATGAGGCAAAATATGCCAAGTTGGGGTTATTTTTAAAAACTCTCAAACAAAAGCTACAGCAAAAACATTACTGTACATTATTATTATTAAGAACAAAGTACTACAAATATCCTAAATCATCGCTGTAATTTATTCAGCGCTGGTTTAAGCGGATGTGACCTGAAGTTAACGTCGTCTTTCTTCATCCTGATCGATTCCAACACGTGCGTCTCCCCGAGGCCTCGAGAGGAAGCTTCAAACGAGGTTCTACCGTTGAGGGAGTTTTACCCCGACTCGTTCTCGCCTTCCTGTTCCTCCCGGTTTTTTTTTGTTGCACGTCGACGAGGGATCGTTCCGCAGGGATGGCAGCTTTGTAGTTTGAAAGGGTCTGTGAATGATATTCAAATCAAATGAGAAATAATCAGTATATTTTTATCCTCTTACTTTTCTCAACTTTTCCTGGCTTTAGACGCTGTAAAAGTAAAACCTGTCGTGAAGTCGAGAAACTCTGTGAAAGAGCTTTGGTTTTTGGTTTAAATAAAAGGATGATAAACAGGTCTTTACTCTGGTTATTTCTTGGGGCCTTGAAAATAGATGTGTGCCCGGTTAATACGCGGTCTGTGGAGAACAGATGCTGCTTTGTATTCTCACCTGGAAGAAATTCTTGGACCGGCTACAGACAGTGAAATTGGTTCAGCTAAAAGATGCTGACTCGCTGAGAAGAGTTGAGAAGAATCTCCTTTTCTCTCCCGGCACAGCGGCGTGGTCCCGCTGCGTCCCAGCATCTTTCTTCGTGACCCCGAGTCTCCTCCATTTTCCTTCCATTTGCTCTCCTGTCCTTTGAAGACGGCTTGACAGTCAGTTCTAAGAAGGACGGGCTCCTCAAGCAGTTATATTATGTGACCTGCAGCTCAGTCTCTTCCCAGGTCTCCGCTTCACACTCTAGCACCTGTTGTGTTGAGATGAGGGCCTGAGTCACGCTGTGCCGGGGCGTGGCACCGATCAGCCGATGCTCACCTGCTGCGTTAAAGTCAAGGTCAGAGGATGCGAAGCCTGTGGCCCAATTTGCTGGGATCAGGGTGAGGCTGTGAATTGTTATCGCACTGACACCAGCTTGTATTGGTTATTTCACCCTCCGCTGCGGACTACAGGGATTTAGTGTTGTTTCTCAGTGATTCTCCTGCAGGGTGACCATCAATCAAACTTGACAGAAAGTGTCATATCCGTGAAAACAATTTTACTCCCCAGCAGCAGCAACGAGACGCTCCCTTCATAAATTCTCCTTCGGAATATGGTTTCAGCGTCCTGGCCGTCAGTTGGCTCACATTCCTGCACAGCACGTTCTTGTGAAAGCAGCTCGCCGGGCTCCCAATATTTGCCGAAACTTAATCAGACTTAACTTGATCAAAGTGTATTTGTCCTTGAAACTCAAAGCATGTTTCCAGCTGCAATGATGCTTGAGATTTACCTTTTTCATTACTGTGAACCCATCCCCGTCTTGGAAAGCTTGATACTTTGCATCTACTTTTAATTTCTTGATAGTTGCCATGATGGGCGGTTGTTATACCTAAAGGTCAATCATGGAGTCATCATTTTGAAATGGCAATGAATTATAAAACATGCCATTCCTAATATAATCGATCATCAATTTCCTTTATGGAGGATCAATAAAGGTAAAACTCTTTATGTAGCTTGTTTAAAACCCAGTTGATGGGGCACGTGATCTTCATGGCAGGAGTAATGCTCGGCAATTACACATGACAGCTATGTGTGTTTTTTTGTTCACCCTGACCGTTAACAGGCTCGAGTGTGACTCAGGCAGCAAATTCCAAATGTCAAAGCCCAAGAGAAAACTAACGAGCCCGACCTGAACCCAACAGTGTGATGTTTTCCCAGAAAAAAAATCAAGTAGATAGCCGAGCAGACATCATTTCAAAGTCTGGCTTGTGTCAGGTATCCAAACTCTGTTTAAGGCATACGACTAGAGCGCACCACCCTGAAGGTCGTTGGTCTGCTATCTTATTTTATTATATTTCCTATTTTATCCACACCTGAGGTCTCCCACCCAGAGAGCTATTTAAGTCTATCTATGTCTGAGATGTGTATAATGTTACACACTTTAAACTTAACAACACTCCTAAAACCATCATCTCTGGTCACCTCAGTGTGTACATGCAAACTATGGGATGCAGAAAACACGAGGAATCGGGTCGGTGACCTTCGCTGTCATTGCTGTCTGACATCTGTCGGGTTCTTGCCGCAAATACAGATTTTAATTGTTTATCAGGGTCATTATCATTGAGTCACAGACTGTGACGCTGGCAGTAGATCCATAATAAAGTAGCAGTTGGGTAATCAATCACACTGAGTCGGGCAGCAACACTTGACTCGTGACATCTAAACTCCAAAAGCGCGACAGCCCCATAAACACATCTCTGCCTCTTTGAAGCTTTTCCAAATTAGTTTCAAGAAGAAGCTTCAAGGAGAAAATTTGCAGTGATCTTCAAATCACAGCTCTCTTTCATATGGCATCGCATCTGGCTGATCTGATTCAGGCTCCAGGTTTATAGATGCAAATACAAACTTTGGAAAACTGTCACACTCCTCACATCCCCACTCCTCCCAGAAAAGAAAGTTTACAGAATAGTTTTATTCCCAGAAAGTTTTATACATATAAATATTACCACATTGATCATTCACACAAGAAAACAGAATTATAAAACTTGAATAATTTTTTTAAATTTACATTTATTTATCAAGAAATGCACTAAGTACCTGTTTACAATTCAGGCCACATTTTCACCTGCATGTATCAGAGTCCTGCTCTATAATAAGCAGAATAAGAAATAGAATATTTACTTTTAGATGTTTTATCTGATTATTTACTCCACCACTCTGTTGTCCCAACCATCATTTAATGTGATTCATATTGTGGTGCAACATTGCGCCGATTAAATATATTGATTTTAATTCAGAGTTGCACTGAATGTAACAATTCATTAGTTGAGTGCCATTGCACATGTGATGCTCTGTCAGATCACATTGTAGAATGTTACATCCGAACAGATGGAACATTATCAACATGGGAAGAAGAGGGTGTCTGTTTGTGTCCGTATAAGCACATCCACAAACTCTGCAATCATTCATTATTCATTCGGCAGTTCACTCCTGCAGGGTGTTGGACAAAGATTGGACAAACTATCCCATAATGCAACGTGTGGTGAGCAGTTGTTTGTCACATAAAAGATGTTTGTTTCTATCTAAAGAGTCCAAATGGTCTGAGACTTGTGGATTCATCAGAGGTCGTTTGTGCGTCTGTCAACCAATCAAGTTGCTGTTTACAAAAGGTGGTCAGTGTATTATTTTCATAAATAGTGTGTTAATTCTTGAGCTGGGCCAAAAACAAATTGTGTGGTCACTGTGACCTTAGACCTTTTTACCACAAAAATCAAATCGTATCACTCGACTCTTAGTGAACATTTATTTCGAGCTGTTCCTGAGTTTGACCTTTGACCAAGAAAACCGATTGCACACACATGTCTGGAGTCAAGGATGAAGGCAAAGTTTTAAGAAATTCCCCTAAGATATTGCATTTAGGAGAATGGGACAGACGGACAACTCAAAAACATTATACATCCGGCCACAGCTGCCCATCTCTGGCACGGATGAATAACTCGATGGCTGCCAGATATGAAGAATCACCTGAGTAGTGTGACATTGCTTTGATCTTACCAAATGACATAGTATAGTCCTCTATATATAGTTTACCCCATACTGTGCAGTGTATGGTCCATGGGCCAAAGCAGGACACAGAACTGTCTGTGATGATAAAGCAAGACCAAGAGTTGTTGTGCGTTAGTCTGCTTACTGTTGTCTGTCATTAGAGAATCTTGTAGTCTACCCATAAAGCCAAGTTGTAATATTTTTTGACAATACGTTTAAGCAACAGCTAGAAAGTTTGACGCCTGTGACGCTGCGTCACATCAAAATGATTTAAAAGGGAAAATCAGCTGGTGGATTATTGAATACGAGTGTTGTGCTGCTGTGCGTTTGCCGCCCAGTCAAACAGGTGGCGGAGGAGGATTTCCTCCACAGTCTGTTATCTCCACACGGTGTCATTTTGCGTCTGTTTTTAGTTTTCCAAGAAAAGCAGAGAGATCGGGCCGTTCCACCGTGCAGCTGCAGCAGATTGTAGGTTGAGACACAGCAGGTCGTTTTATATACGTCAGGTTTCAGTCTGGATTAACACCTGCTGCTGAGTGAGACAGGTCTCTTTGTGGCGTATTTAATGGGACTCATGAATAATTTGTCATTCCTTTCCTCAAGGTGAGGAATTCTTTCAGATAAAAGCAGTCGTGCAGGAGCGTGACTGAAAGAAGAAAATAAGAAAAGTTTCTCTGTCATCAGAATTAGAAATGCTTTGTTGGTCAAACTAATTTGTTTAATGCAAGATGGGATTTCCCTCAAGTATCATGAAATCAGTGAGGAGGATATAATATCTCTTGATAACTCGCACATGGGCTGCACCGCATCAACAGAGGAGCGGCCGTCTAACTGCTCACCTAATGCATTTAAATGTACGCCGTGGTTAGTGTGGAAATATCAGCGCAGGAATTATACATTCACATCCAGCGAGAGAGGCTGGAAGTTTAATTCAACTAATGCAGGTAATTTCTCCCTGTTAACCTTCCTGTGGTTGGTTAATAAGCTACGTGATCAGCAGCAGACGCCAGGATCAAGGTCGAGTCCTGTTTCCCAATTTTGTAAAAAGGACACAATGTCGCCGACAGGATGTGTCAACATGTTTGTCTGAGGCTCGAGTCTGCGTCTGGAAAAATGTAACATTGTTGAAAATACTGATGACATTTGACGTCATAGCTGTGTAAACACCTGAAGCTGAAGGGCAAATGTTAAATCCAGAAAACAGAATACGACACAAATGCAGACGAGAGTTTCTCAACACTTAAATGAGACGCATGGGTTCGAAAAGGCATGGTGATAAAAAACAAAGGGAATAGAAGACTGAGCAAAAGAGAACAGACTAAATACACAAAGTAAACTAGACACAGGTTGGGACAAGTAATCAGCATTGAGGGAAAGACGACAATGACGGGAAGCAAAGACAAAGAGGCAAACGAGGGAAGAAGCTACAAAGTCAACGTGAAATTCGGATATAAAATGGATATAAATCCAAAACGCAAACAGACATACATTTGTTTGACGGAGGTCCAACACTGGGGCTGAATTGTGACAGTAGCAAGGTTCAGTATTAAGGTTGTTGGTTTGAATCTCCATTCAACCTGGGCCTTTCTGTGTGGAGTTTGCATGTTCTGTTCGTGTCTGCGTGGGTTTTCTTCAGGTACTCCGGTTTCTTTACACAGTCCAAAGACATGCAAATTGTCCGTCAGTGTGAGCGTGAATTGTTTGGCGCTGGCGTGTGTCACCCCCATCCAATGTCCGCTTGGATTGGCTCACCCCCCTTGCAACACTTAAAAGTAAAGAATAGATAAAGGATGGATAAAGGGAATCAATGTGTGCATAATATTATTTAAGAGTACAATACGAGTTTATATCTGCACACTTTTGAATTACCATACTGCAAAAATAGGCAATTCTTCTACATGTCTGTTGTTTGATACTGAAACATGCACACACATTTGAGTCTAAAAGGAACTGCAGCTTGTGCATCCAATCATATCTTTCCAGATCATTGTTTGCACTAACTTTAGCTGATGCTCTACGGTCTCACCTTTACATTTTAAGCCCAGTTAAAGTGGCAGTATCCCGACTGTGAAGAGAAATTGATGGGACGCCATGCAGACGATGCTACATGGTCAAAATCTTGATTTTTGCCATAATGTAATGATTGAAAAGTGTTGTTTTTTTTTATGACAACTGTTGAGATAAATGTGCAAACTTCATAATCGGTTCCATTCTGCAATAAGGCACAAGCGCAGGGACAAAACACAGGGAGGCTCAACACAATGTGCAGGTTGACACATAATCTGCAATTCAAATTCTGAGTAGAATTTGAATTTCTCTGAATATGTCATTGGAGTTTTAAGTATATTTGACGTAGGTGACTAATGCCCAGTTTGGAACCGTCATCCCCACATGATGAATATAAACCAGCCAGAGGTATTTAATAATATTCAAGCGTGTAAATAGG